>NC_070584.1:32160431-32192931 GCF_027409825.1 Scomber japonicus
TCTCTTTTCTAAAAGCTAAAACCTTCATTGAGAGGCTGATAAAGGTCAATGATGTGTTTTTGTGGTTTAGTTTAAATTTAAAGGGTTAAAATGTGAAAATTAACGTATGAATAACTTGCACACATTCTTTTTTTTGTGGACCCAGCATCAAATTTCTGCTTTTAATCCATTTAGAGAGAATATATTAGAGTCAGAGTCCGGTGGGTCCCAGAGCCATAGAGAGGGTTAGGGTCTCCGGTGGGTCCTATCTGGGTGCTACTCTGCTGGAGACACAACAGCTGAGAGGAGTGAGTGAGAGGACTTCCTGTAAAGGTCCAGGCTCCAGAAACGGGGCTTATGTCTGTGGTTAGTGAGTCTACGGATAGTAAATGATGCAGAGCAGCATAATAAATATGGCTGTGACATATTGGCACGTTTTTTCCATAACTTAAGTTGAAGTTGTTCTCTTATTTTGCACAGACAGTGTTTTCATGTGGAAAGCCATGTTGCATTTATGTTTGCATCCAGTGGAGCTTCACAATAAAAGCAGGCATAATGTGTTAATTCCACAGTAGGAGATATATTATGTTGTTATCTCAGTTTTGGTGTAAAAAGCCTGAATATATCAGTATCGGAAATTAAGAGTTTCGGAATATCAGATATTGGCACTGATCCTTAAACAGTCTATTTTAAAGACAAACTGTACAGGTAGAAAAGACGAGGAGGAGGAAGACGTGGGATTGAATACTGAGGAAGAGGAGGATTGGTGGAGGTGAAGGTGAAGGTGAAGGTGCAGGGACTCACCGCAGAGGGAAGGAGAGCTCCAGCTGCTCAATAATCTGGGAACAGAAGTGGGAGGAGCCAGGTGACGGACAGGTGGGAGGAGCCAGGTGACGGTGACAGACAGGTGGGAGGAGCCAGGTGACGACAAGGTGGGAGGAGCCAAGTGGGAGGAGCCAGGTGACGTGACAGACAGGCGGGAGGAGCCAGGTGACGGACAGGTGTGAGGAGACAGGTGGGAGGATCCATGTGACGGACAGGCGGGAGGAGCCAGGTGAGAGGGGCCAGGTGGGAGGAGCCGGGTGATGGGCAGGTGTGAGGAGCCAGGTGACGGTGACAGACAGGTGGGAGGAGCCAGGTGATGGACAGGTGGGAGGAGCCAGGTGACGGTGACAGACAGGCGGGAGGAGACAGGTGACGGTGACAGACAGGTGGGAGGAGCCATGTGACAGACAGGTGGGAGGAGCCAGGTGACAGACAGGTGGGAGGAGCCATGTGACGGCCAGGTGGGAGGAGCCAGGTGACGGACAGGTGGGAGTAGCCATGTGACGGCCAGGTGGAAGGAGCCAGGTGACAGACAGGTGGGAGGAGCCAGGTGACGGACAGGTGGGAGTAGCCAGGTGAGAGGGGCCAGGTGACGGACAGGTGGGAGGAACCAGGTGACAGACAGGTGGGAGGGGCCATGTGAAGCATAAACAGTAAAAGGATAAAGTGAGCGTGCAGTGTGGTGACAGTGCAGAGGTGGAGAGTAACAAAATACTTTTATATACTTTTATATTCAAATACTGAATGTGAACATAAATGAATGTGGATATAAATGAGTAAGTGGATAAAGGCATAGTAGCATAAAGCATAAATATTTCAGTACTTCTTCCACCACAGTGAGAGTGTGTGTTTGCATTTATGTGTTAAACTCATAAATGACACTTACGCTCTTCTGTGCGTCAAACATCAGCGTTCTGTAGAGCTGTGCAAAGTTCGGGTATGACAGATCACACCTGGCCTCCACCTCCTGTTCAAACAGACGAGGGAGGACGAGAGCGGCTTTATTTATACAGACAAATGTCAAATACAACACTTCAGTCTTTAACTCAACATCACGAGACACACATGTAGGAACCGGGGAAAGAAAATAAAACCTAACGCTCCATGTTTTCTGTTCCAGCCACTAAAAAGAAAAGAATCTGATATTACAGGCTGAAAAAAATGTGTGCATGTGGTTTAGTCAAATTTAAAGGCGTTAAAATGTGAAAATAAACGTATGGATAACTTCACACATCCTTTTCTTTTGTGGACTCAGCATCAAATTTCTGCTTTTAATCCATTTTGAGAGAATATATTAGAGGATTATGGTAAAAATGTCTAAGTGGTGTAACCATAAAAACTTTGTACCAAATAATTCAACTTGCTTAAAAACAGTAAATAGTCAATAAAACACCATATCAACTAGTTTGGCATGATCTTACATCCTTCCTTCCTTCCTTCCTTCCTTCCTTCCTTCCTTCCTTCCTTCCTTCCTTCCTTCCTTCCTACCTAACACCATATCAACTAGTTTGGCATGATATTACATTATAACTTTTATATTAAATAAAGCCAATGGAATACTATTGTTCTAAATATTACATTTAATCTGGGTAACCATGGAGATCAGGAACCTGACTGCTTTCTTTCTCTTCTTCCTCCGTTAATCTTTCTTTCCTCCTTTCCTCCTTTCTTTCTTTCTTTCTGTCTTTCTTTCTCCTTTATCTTTCTTTCTACCTTTCTCTTCTTCTTCCTTTACCTTTCTTTCAAGGTGGATAAAATATGTTATATTTATCATTCTTTTGTGGTTACACCATTTGACTTTAGGTAAAAAAATGGTGCAAATGTCATTTCAAATGATATAAAACCAACAAAAGTAGTAAATGTACATTTTAACAAACCTGATGCTGCTTTTAAACTAGTTTTTAACATTTTAATGAATGGCTCATCTTGCCAACCATTATTTGTCACTGACCCATAATTACGTAACAAAATGTTAGTATTGCTTTTATTTACTATTAACTTTTTATTCTGCCATCTTGAAAATGAAGTTTCCAGCCTTGATGGGATTAAAGTAGGTAACATAAATAAATAAATAAATGTCAAATAAGACAAGAAAACATTGAACATCTGCCTGTATAGACTGATGGAAGTGAAATAATGAGACAAAGGGAGGGCTGATAAATATAACTACAGATAATGAGTTAATGAAAGGCTTCAACAAATAAATGAATGTCAATAAAATGTCATAAAATAGTTATAAGAGGTAAAATAGAGACTGGAACCGGTTCACATTTAGTATTTTTATTCTATAAATAAAATGGATTTGACTCAATATGAGACTTGTTATGTTTTCTGACCTGCAGCTTGTCTTTGAGGAAGCGCATGTTGGGAACTCTGTAGTTGATCTGAGGCAGCAGAGCTTTCACCTCCTTCACTGTGATACTAGGAGAGAGGAAACAAGAGAGGAAGACACACTCTTTAACACTTTAAACCCTTTAAACCCTTACAGCAGAGGCCTTTTCATTCAAAGGCCACATACAGACCTATTTCATCTCATGTGGGCCGGATCATTAAAAAGATGGAGGGAGGGAAGGAAGGAAAGAAGGAAATAAGAAGGGAAGGAAGAAAAGACAGATGGAAGGAAAGAAGGAAGGAAGAAAGGGAGGAAGGACAGATGGAAGGAAGGACAGAAGGAAGAAAGGGAGGAAGGACAGAAGGAAGAAAGAGAGGAAGGACAGATGGATGGAAGGACAGAAGGACAGATGGAAGGAAGGGAGGAAGGACAGATTGAAAGGAAGGGAGGAAAGACAGAAGGAAGGGAGGGAGGAAGGACAGATGGAAAGAACGGAGGAAGGACAGAAGGAAGGGAGAGAGTAAGGGAGGAAGGACAGATGGAAAGAAGGGAGGAAGGACAGAAGAAAGAAAGGGAGGAAGAATAGAAGGAAGAAAGGATAAAAGGAAGGTAGGGAGGACAGATGGAAGGAAGGAAAAGAACACAGGAAGGAAAGTGGGCCGGATTGCACCACCTCGGCGGGCCGGTTCTGGCCCACGGGCCGCATGTTTGACACCCCTGGTTTACATTTACATCTGAGATCAACAAAAATATACTTTTCTTTTCTCTTTTAGTCAGAAACTTGATGAAATTAAACATACAAAGAAGAAAATATATTCAACACATATTCATCCAGAAATATTCATTCTTCACATTTAATATCATTTGTTGAAATAGTTTCTCCTTTTTTATGAAACATTGGACCATTATAATGTTTTTTATTTTATTTTTTTCTCATAAAAACCTTCTGAAAGCTTAGTGAAGGATTGATCTCACATTTATCTGTCACTGACGAGGTATTTATGAATAATTTGTGGTTCAGAAGTTTGTTAATGGGACTAAATGTGAAGGTTAAAAGCCTTTAAATGCACGGAGTAATCCACCAGCAGATGGCGCTGCATGGTCTGAACAGCATCAAACATTTTCATCTCAGAATGAGAAAAAAAGAAACTTCAAAAGGTTTTTATGGGTTTGGATCAGAAACAATGTTTAGACAGAAGTAAAATGAGACAGATTTAAAGGATTAGTCCGTGTTATTCTGTCATTTAGGAGCTGTAAACACATTCTCGTTAAAAAAAAGACAAAAGTTAACAATGTATTAAGTTCCCACCAAACATATAAATGTTTGAGAAATTCACAAATATATAAATTTAATTTTCAAAAATGGGATCAGTAATTATTTAAACTAGCTGGAGACTCAAACAGGAAGTGAATATAGAGCAGAGGTGTCAAACTCATTTTCATTCAAGGGCCACATACAGACCAATTTGATCTCATGTGGGCTGGATCGTTAAAAAGATGGAGGGAAAGTAGGAAGGAAGGAAATAAGGAAATAAGAAGGGAAGGAAGGAAGGAAAGACAGGCAAAAGGAAGGAGGGAAGAAAGGTAGGAAAGAGAGATAGTGAAGGACGGACAGACAGAAGGAAGCCCTTCTGTCCTTCCTTCCTTCCTTCTGGCCTTCCTTCCATCTGTCCTTCCTTCCATTTATCCTTCCTTCCTTCCATCTGTCCTTCCTTCCTTTCTCCCTTCCTTCCTTCTGTCTGTCTGTTCTTCACTATCTCTCTTTCCTACCTTTCTTCCCTCCTTCCTTTTGCCTGTCTTTCCTTCCTTCCTTCCCTTCTTCCTTCATTCCTTCCGTCTTTTTAATGATCCGCCCCACATGAGATCAAATTGTTCTGTAAGTTGCATTAAAGTTCATTTAGTAGCCGTTTGAGAGCTTTCAGTCATTTTCCCTTGAGCTTCATCACCAGAATATAGTTTCCCCAGTTGAAATCGTAGAGGACTCTAAAGCCAACACAGAGACACAAATAATGGAAATATAAACTTCTACAGTTCCTAGAGAATCTCAATCGGCTGATGAAGACCATGTGATATGATCGAAAGCTTCCAAACTGACAATAAATGGACCTGGTGTTTTATTTAGTGCATTTTAAGTTTGATTTGTAGACATGTTGCTGCAGCTGCTGATGTGTTTTTTCCCATTTAGTAGCCGTTACAGAGCTTTCAGTCATTTCCCTTGAGCTTCATCACCAGAATATCGTTTCCCCAGTTGAAACTGTAAAAGGGTTAAAAGTCAGATTTGACTCTAAAGCCAACACAGAGACCTTAAATTGGAAAAAATAGAAAATAGAAATAGAAATATAAACTTCTACAGTTCCTGGGGAAACTCAATCAGCTGATGAAGACCATGTGATATGATCGAAAGCTTCCAAACAGACAATAAATGGACCTGGACGTGTTGAAGTGCATTTTAAGCTTGATTTGCTGCAGCTGCTGATGTGTTTTTCTCCTGACACTCTAATGCCACATGGATAATCACTTCTGCTGATGCACAAAACACATGAAGCGCAAGCGGCCGTCGCTAAACCAGCGTGAGGAAGGAGGTAGTAAGGCAACAAAAAAAAAAAAAAAACAGGCCAACGCTTCGGAGGCCGAAAGGATCTTGTGGGGTCATGGATCGCTGTCGTTGGCACGTCTGAGCGGCCTCGCCTCCCACTTCCCTCTGTCTAGCTACTGTTACTGTTACTATTTTCAAAGGAGACAGGAAGTTGCCCTCTCCCAGCCCATCGCATCACTTCCTGCTCCTTATCAGGCGATGGCAGGCTGTTTGTGCTGGAGCGGCTTCCACCCAAACAGGAGCACGGACTGAATTAATGCGAGTGCACGAGAGAGAGAGAGAGAGAGAGAGAGAGAGAGAGAAGAAGGAGAAAGTGTGTGTGTGTGTGTGTGTGTGTGATATTGTTGGGAGGCTCGGGGTCGTGTGGAGGTTAAGGTCAGCGTAGGTCTCTGCCTGCTCTTTGATGACATCTGGATCTGGTTTAACCTTCGCGTTCCCACCTGCTGCGACTCGATGGCCAATGAGCATCCATCACGATTAAAAAAAGAAGAAAAAAAAAGGCTACGATTGGGTGTTGACGTGTATGCGGCGGCGAGTCACCCACCTGCCCTCGTGGTTCCTGTCCATGGCTTCAAACTGTTTCCGCAGCCATCTACAGAGAGAGAGGGAGGGATGGAAAGACAAACAGGAGAATGAAAGAGTGAATATTACAAGAATTAAAGTGACGAGAAGAAAATAAAATAAAAGACAGATCATTGAGGGGTTAAAAAACAACAATGCTTGATTTTGAAGCGTTTTTCTCAAGAACTTGTTTTACGCCCTAAAATAGAAGAAAATGGGAAATTAATGTGATTTTTTTTTTGCGGAAAAGTTGAGGTAATATAACAAAATTTCAAGCTCTCGCAGATTTCTTGAATTTCGCATTAATTACTGAGATCTGGACGGACTGAAAATGAAGAAATTTTGGTTATATTTATTTTTCCATCCAATTTAACAATGGGTGGGTTTTAGTAATAGTTTTTGACCCAACTGACAATGTGTTGCTAATACTGTGTTTATATCATAAGTTTCTCGACGTCAACATCCGATAAACACGATAACGAAAGAGTGAATATACCAAGAATTAAGGTGACGAGAAGAAAAGACAAGACAGATCATCGAGGGGTTAAAAAAGCAGGACAATATCAAAAAAAAGCTTGATTTTGCAGCAGCTTTTCTAAAAAACTGCAATACAAGTTGCAATGTTTTATGAGCTAAAATTGCAAAAAATAAAGAGTTTTGTAATCGCCTTTGTTAAAAAAGCATACTGCATATCACACAAACAACAATATTTCAGTTTCAGTTCTGTTTCATGCAGAAAAGTTGCCGTATTTGGATATTTGAGTTTTAGTTACTTAGTTATTTTTCATCCAATACAATAATTGGTAATTGTTTTTTTTATATCATGAGTTTCTCAACATGCAAGTCATAAATAAACTGGAAAACTGTGATTTTTCTAAAAGCTCTGATATTAAAATTATATGAAAGTCAAACAAACATGGACACGCTACGTTAGCCAGAGTCTGTGTTGTTAAATGCATTCGCCTCCATTTCTATGAGTATACGTGTTAGCTGGTGCTCGTTGCTACTGTTGTGGCTGTAAAACGGAGTGTAAATTTGTTTTTGAGCGTCACATCCCCTCAAAACAACTAATCTCACTATCAGAAGTGGATCCATGTGGTCCAGTAACATTTAGAAAGTCCAGAAAAGCTGCGTGACTAAATGATTTTATCCCTCAAATTAGCAGAAGGCTAAACTGGAAGCTAGCCTGTTCAGCTGTCTCCGGACTCTTTTGGCGCCATCCTGTTACAGCTGGTTGATGTAAAACGCTTCTCTATCAGCTCACCAGCACAGAAACGTTGCAGCACGAGCTTTTAAATACGTGCTGTGCTTCAAATCTCTTCTTCTGGATTTACACTTCTTACTGTAATATCCTGAGAAGTCTGGAAACATGCAGCACTATGAGAACCTGGATGGTTTCACTTAAAAACAGTCAAAAAGTTGAGTGTGAAACTGTGGACACTTATCACCCTCAGCGGACGCCATCTTGGCTCATAGCAGAAGGGGAGGGACTACTTTTCAAACAGGAAATGGCGACCGAAGATGTTGTAACTACGGTGAACATCGCATAAATTATGTTATCATTGTGTTTTACACTAAGCTCCACTATACTGTTGTCACATATAAGCCATCAGTAGGGTTACTGGGTCCTTTTCTTCCTTCTGTCTGTCCTTCCTTCCTTCCTTCCCTCCTTCCTTCCTTTCCTTCCTTCTTTCCTCTGTCTTTCCTTCCTCCCTTTCTTCCTCTTTTCTTTTCTCACTCCCTCCTACCTTCTTTCCTTTCCTTCCTCCCTCCATCTCTCTTTCTTTCCTTCCTCGCTCCCTCCCTCCTTCCTTTCTTCCTTCCTCCCTTCCATTATTCCTTCCTTCCATCTTTCTTTCCTTCCTTCCTTATTCATTCATTCTTCCTCCCTTCCTTTCTTGATGCGAGGACAACAGGAGGGTTAAAGTTTCTAACAAACTCGCACAACCTTTCCTCAAAAAGTTCCTCCATTGTTATTTCTTCTTCGTGTCTAACTAGAGGAAACGAGCAGAAATATGGACGAAATGAACGCAGAACACGGACAGAAGGCTCCGTCTGTATCTAGATCCGTATTTAACGTTGAGCATAAATGGGCCTTAACACGTCAAGATTTTGCACACTAAGCAGAAAAAGTACACAGTGTACTAACAGTATGTGATTTGAGACGCAGTAACTGGCAGTGAAAGGCTTAATCAGCACTGTGTTAACCCTCCTGTCGTCCTCCCGGGTCAAATTGACCCCGTCTCTTTTGACTGTTCATTTTTTCCTTCCTTCTTCCCCTCCTCCCCTTCTTTCTTTGCTCCCTCCTCCTTCCATCCTTCCTTCTTTCCTCCTTTCCTTCCTCCCTCCCTCCTTACTCCTTTCTTTCCTTCCTTCCTTCCTTCCTTCTCTCCTAAATTCCTTCCTCTTTTCGCCTTTACTCCTTTCCTTCCTTCCTTCCTCCTTCCCTCCCCCCCTCCATCCCTCCCTCCTTACTCCTTTCCTTCCTTCATTCCTTCCTTCTCTCCTAAATTCCTTCCCCTTTTCGCCTTTACTCCTTTCCTTCCTTCCTTCCTCCTTTCCTCCCTCCCTCCCCCAGCCATCCCTCCCTCCTTACTCCTTTCCTTCCTTCATTCCTTCCTTCTCTCCTAAATTCCGTCCCCTTTTCGCCTTTACTCCTTTCCTTCCTTCCTTCTCTCCTAAATCCCTTCCTCTTGTCATCCTTACTCCTTTCCTTCCTTCCTTCCTTCCTCCTTTCCGCTCTCCCTCCCTCCTTACTCCTGTCTTTCCTTCCTTCTCTCCTAAATCCCTTCCTCTTGTCATCCTTACTCCTTTCCTCCTTTCCTCCCTCCTTAGTCCTTTCCTTCTTTCCTTACTCTTTTCCTCCTTACTCCTTTCCTGTCCTTCCTTCTGTCCTTCCTTGACCTGAGAACAACAGGAGGGTTAACTCTTGAATGTAACAAACTTTCACTTATATGCAAAAGTCCCACAATGCAGCTTTAAGCAACAAAGCTGCAGCAGGTAGCGAGCTTGAGTCTGAAATGAGTCCGTCTGTGAGTGTCGGCTCATGAATTTCACTCCCCCAAACAGTTTACACAACTTCATAAACAGACAAAATTAGCAACTTCATTTCCTCTGACAGCTTCTAAACATATACCGCTCAACATTATGTCGACAACAAAAACTCTGTCTTTCTCCTACACATCTTCACAGCCTCTCTCTGTTCTCCTGCGCTCGCCACGGAAGCCAAAAGCTGCCTCCGCATATTCATCTCGAGTAAATATTTTCATCCCAAAACAAATATTTGTCCTCTCCTTCAACCAGAAACTCCCCCCCCCCCCGCCCACCCCCCCACACCAAACCAGGTTGCCACTTCTTTAATGGAACCAGATATCATTTCATCACACACACACACACACACACACACACACACACACACACACACACACACACACACACACACACACACACACACACACACACACACACACACACACACAGAGGAAAGTGTAAAGAGCATTAAAAATAAACATAAATGAACATTTCAGTGATGCATGACTTTGCCCATAATGCTTATTACACTTTTAATTTTGGCAAAATAAACTTAAAGGTATACTCCACTTAAACTCCTCAAACTCTCCTGTAGGCTTCATGTTGTTGCAGCTGTAGTTAGTTTGGATTAATAGCTGTTAAAATAAATTACAATATGCATCACAAAAGGATCAAAACTTCCACAGAAACTACTGAAACCGTACCTGAAGTATAATAATCTATAACTCAGCCACTGATTCATGTGTTTTGTAAAGGCACATTTATGCTCAACGTTAAATACAGATCTGCACATTTCCATAAAGCTTACGGATACGGACCAAACGGAGCAGTACCACCGGAAACCATGTGGGGGCAGTGTTGCTGTCACTACTCGATACGTAGCTCTAGTGAGACACGAAGAAGAAATAACAATGGAGGAACTTTTTTGAGGAAAGGTTTTGCGAGTTGGTTAGAAACTTTAAACATATCGTTTTTATCTTTTATGCAAGAGGAACATTATCAATATCTCCTCCACAGTCGCCATGTTTGTTTTTGAGTTTGTTGTGGTCATAAAATTTTGACTCTGTGCTGCCCCCTGGTGGATGTACCTATTGGTTAACATCCATGACAACGTAAAGGACGCGTGGAAGTATGTGAGCAGTGACGGTAACATCGTTTGAAAAGGACGGATACATTTTCTTACGTCCGTTGAGCATAAATGGGCCTTAAGCTGTAAACTAGAGCTGCTTCTAATAATTATTGTCATCATCAACTAATCTGTTGATTAATTTCTTGACTAATTGTTTAGTCAATAAAACAAAAAAATAAATGTCCATCACAGAATCAGACTGAAGTTTCTTAAGTGTAAGACTCAAATGATTAATCACTTGTTTAAATTGTTGCTTTCAATCAAAACTAATTGATTAATTGACCAATAAATGCAGCGTTATTGTAAATACTCAGAGTTTCTACACAACTAGACAACTTCATGCTCCAAAACACACAACTGGTTTATTTTGAGACGTTTCTACAGATGTTTTGATGCTTTTATTTTGACAGGACTTCAGCTCTTTATCATTCATTTCAGGATTACTGCCTCCAAGTATTTGATTATTTGGTCAAAAAAGTGTCAGAAAATGATGAAAAGAGTGTCTTTTGTGCATCCAACAGTCCAAATATTAAAGATAATGAGTTTAGAAATAATAGAAAATGAATAAAATCAGCAAATATTAAAGTCTGAGAAGCTGAAATGAGTAAATGTTTTGGTATTTTTGCTGAAAAATATGACCTGAACAAGTGATCAATTATCAAAATTATCAGAGATTATTTTTCTTTTGACTTTTGAATCATCAGCTCTACTTTACATAACCTGTTGATTGTGACTATTGTTTAAAACCAGGCGGGGAGTTCTGGTCCTCTGAAATGAGGCCAACGTGGAAGTAACTTAGAACTGCATTCTATCAAAAGGCCACCAGGGGGCGACCGTCTCTATACAAGTCAATGGAGAATTCACCAACTTCTCACTTGATTTCTAACCTCAGTAAACGTTTTCAAAATGTGTTTATGGTCTCAATCGCTAGTTTAAAGCCTTCTTCAATGCAGTATGATGTTCATTTGGGACATTTTGGCCTCCCTGATTTTATATGTGACGATAAAGCAGGGTATGCATTAGGGCGTGGCTACGTCCTGATTGACAGGTTGATTGACCAATGTCCTCGAGATCCAGCCCTCGCAACCATAGCAACCTCCCTGCTCCACCCATGGACCCGCCTTATGCCCATATAAGTACAATCCATGTTTTTATTTTTCCCAGCATGCACCTGAAATTTTCAAGATGACGTTGCCTAGATTCGAAACTATTGGCTTCCGGGCAGCAGTCCACAAACCAATGGGTGACGTCACGGATGTTACGTCCATTCCTTTTATACAGTCTATGGGTAAAACCCATCGATGTAAAACATTAACCAACACTTTCTAATTTATGTAATATTAAGGTTAGGGTTAGTTTGTCTATTCTGAATGTACTCACACTGAAAGTTTGATACTGAAAGATGAATTTGAAACCATTTTGGGACATAAACACACATAACAGTTGTACACATGATCACACACCTGTCTATCTGCTGTGGTGCAGGAGCTCTCTGAGTGTCCGTCATCAACCAGTTGAGACCAGTGATCCACATGTTGACCTCCTCCTCGCTAAACGCTGCAAAAAACACAGCAGGAATCCACAAAAACAAAAAATCTGAGAACATCTGCAGACTTCTTATCCTCCAAATTTCTTTTAAAAGGCTATTTCCCATAACTTTGGTCTTATTTTTGTAGTTTTGTCCATCATTTTTATGAGTTATGATAATATTTTTCCTTCTGCGTTGACAGCTGAGCTCTGGCAACATCAGACGGAGCATGAAACACGAGCAGTCAGGTTGTCAAGAGTTTAAATGTGAAGCAGGAAATCGATCTGTGACGCACAATTTGCGTTATAGTTTTCATTGTTCTACAAAATTTGTCTAACTTTTGCAGATTTGTTTCCAACCTGTCAGATTGTCTCGTTTTACTGCGATGATGCTGCGATCCAAGATGTGGACAGAATTGCAAACATAAGACCAATAAATCAGATTTATACTTCCAATAAAAGTGTGTTTCTAATCAGGACTAACAGACTGCACCAATTTTCAACAATCAAAAACATGAAGTTTGAAAGATGCTGCAATCACAACATGGAAATACAGCTGACAGTGTGACAGATAAAAAGACAAAGACTTCATTTGATTAAAAGGTACACTGTGGAGTTTCTGACCTCTAGTAGGATTATGGACACAAGTGATGAGAAACACAGTCCTGCTAATGGTTTTACACTTTTCCACTGATCTACAGTTGGCTGTAAAACACCAAGAAATGCAGCAATATGCCAACAAAGTCAGTGAAGAAGAAGATTACAATCTAATAAACATTTATGTGACCCATACAGGATTTAAAAAACAGATTTATAAATGTTTTTGTGAGGAAGAAAATGCTTACATGAAAACTCCACATGGCACCTTTAACTGTTTACATAATAATACAGGTCAGATTATAATGGGGGTAGTGTAACTTTGAGCTTATAGTACTGTGCTACACACACACACACACACACACACACACACTAACCAGCAACACTGAGCGTCCTGAGGCGAAACTCCAGGCCGTACAGCACAATGAAGCAGAGGGCGGAGTCCAGTTTACGAGCCTCCTCCGGGTAGCGCTCAAAATCGCGGGAGCCCTTTCCCAACCGCAGCTCCCGGATCTCTCGTATGTCGACTGGAGGAGGGAGAGAGAGGAAGGAAGGATAGTGTTGCATGAACACAAATATGCACGACCATAAATCACAGTATGGCACGTTGTTCATTTCCTTGCCAAACACACAGAAAATCTGCTGCTGGAAAGCTGAACAAATGTAGTGTGTTTGTATGTGTGTGTGTGTGTGTGTGTGTGTGTGTGTGTGTGTGTGTGTGTGTGTGTGTGTGTGTGTGTGTGTGTGTGTGTGTGTGTATGAGTGAAAGAGAGAGAAAAAAAAACCCCAAAACAGACACACAAACATTTCAGCTGTCGGAAGCAGGACGCACTAAACGTCTGCAGCAGCCACACAAACACTCAGTGTCAGCTGTGTGCAGTCACAGCTCATTTTTCCAATTTTACTCGACATTCCTCGGAAACCTTTAATTTTATGCCTGAGGAGCTGCTTCAAACTTTCATTCAATAACTGACTTCAGGATGTAAAACAGGCTCCAAGTTTGAATTTGACCCTTAAAAAGAGGAAACTGAAGCCCTGAATGTTGCTTAGGCTCATCAATCTGCTGTTGTAGTTATAATTTTATTAAAGTAAACTTTAAAAAAAGGGTCACCTTTTTATTTTTGAAACAGTCTATACCCAGTTTGAAACAAACTATACCCAGTATGAAACAGTCTATACCCAGTATGAAACAGTCTATAACCAGTATGAAACAGTCTATAACCAGTATGAAACAGTGTATAACCAGTTTGAAACTCTATAACCAGTTTGAGACAGCGTATTACCAGTTTGAAACAGTCTATTGTATACCCAGTTTGAAACAGTGTATAACCAGTTTGAAACTCTATAACCAGTTTGAGACAGCGTATTACCAGTTTGAAACAGTCTATTGTATACCCAGTTTGAAACAGTGTATAACCAGTTTGAAACTGTCTACAGTATAACCAGTTTAAAACAGTCTATACCCAGTTTGAAACAGCCTATACCCAGTTTGAAACAGTGTCTAACCAGTTTGAAACAGTCTATACCCAGTTTGAAACAGTGTCTAACCAGTTTGAAACAGTCTATAACCAGTTTGAAACAGTCTATAACCAGTTTGAAACAGTGTATAACCAAACTTTCATTCAATAACTGACTTCAGGATGTAAAACAGGCTCCAAGTTTGAATTTGACCCTTAAAAAGAGGAAACTGAAGCCCTGAATGTTGCTTAGGCTCATCAATCTGCTGTTATAGTTATAGTTTTATTAAACTAAACTTTAAAAAAAGGGTCACTTGAGGCTTTTGACTTTAAGGAACGGTGAGTTTATATAAAGGGTGTGTGCAGGTTATGGGTGATTACCGAAAAAACCAGTGTATAAGTCGAACCAGTGTGTAAGTCATAGTCTATTTTGGGGGGTGTCATGCTGGGAAAAACACTTTATTATTAATGACTGGTTTATTTGAATGCACCAGTAGATTTTCATTTATAAACACATACTTTTATACTGCAAAACCTTTCAATTTATTTTTATTTGAAATGCAATAAAACACACATATTACACCTGAAACTGTTTGTCGGGTTAATGGTTAATGGTTAATGGTGCGGTAATGATTTAACTGAACTGGACCAGTATATTAACTCAGACTGTATTCAGGTTAGGCTGAGTTTCAATTAAACCTTTTAAAAGAAGACAGTGACTTTACATGTTTGATACAGAGTGTAGCTGTGTGCTCATTCGAGTCCCTGAAACTCTTCATCAGATTTGTTTTTACACCTGTTAACTACTACAATGTGGTATTGAGTTTGTGTCAGGGGTCAGTCAGGCGAAAGCAGCTTTAAATCAGAAAACCTGGTCGATTATCCAAACAAATAGTGTCCCTGAGTCTCACCAAGCTCACTGTCCTCTCACTGTGTGTCCGTACCAGAGTCAAACAAAGCAGCATCCTCTGTTCCATCGCAGTGGAAAAACAACCAAGTTAGTGAATATTTTTGTTTTTCAGATCTGTGCTCATACTGCTCATCTGTGTGCTACATCAACTGCTGTCCCGAACTAGTGTCTGAAATACTTCTGATCAACACACTGAATCAGCACCCGCCAATGAACCCACCTGGTTTCATTTTGCATGCTTGACACCGCTGTTTATAGGATGTTATAGATCACAGTGTGGACGCTCACATCGTTATATTTATAGTTATAGTTATTGGTCTTAGTGTGGACGGCCTTACACCGCATCCTGACATACAGCGACACAGCGAGGAAAAAGTGATTAAAATGCATGAGTTTTCAATCAGCCTGTCCTGACATGCTGCGAGCGACATCGCCCTGTACAGCGATGACACCCACCCCTCAAAAAATCGCTCACTCTGTCTGTATCTGGACGAAATTTCGCAGTCGTGTCCCGCCCCTAAACACTTCTCATTGGTTGAAATGTACACGCTGCTTCCTGTTGACAAGCTAGCTAGCAGAGAGAGAACTGAGAGAACAGAGAACAGCAAGCATTAACTTTCCAACGCCAACAGATCAGCTGCAGCTGACAGTTTGAAACAGTCTATACCCAGTTTGAAATGTCTATAACCAGTTTGAAACAGTCTATACCCAGTTTGATACAGTCTATAACCAGTTTGAAACTGTTTATAACCAGTTTGAAACAGTCTATAACCAGTTTGCAACAGTCTATACCCAGTTTGCAACAGTCTATAACCAATTTGAAACAGTGTATAACCAGTTTGAAACAGTATATAACCAGTTTGAAACAGTGTATACCCAGTTTGAAACAGTCTATACTCAGTTTGAAACAGTGTATACCCAGTTTGAAACAGTGTATAACCCGTTTGAAACAGTCTATACCCGGTTTGCAACAGTCTATACCCAGTTTGAAACAGTGTATAACCAGTTTGAAACAGTCTATACCCAGTTTAAAACCATATAACCAGTTGGAACCTGTCTTTATAGACTGATTCAAACCAGGTCTAGACTGGTTAGAACTGGACTGATACCATTTGAACATTCACTAGCAATTTGCACACCAGTTGATTTTGCATCCTGTTTGAGGGACTGTAAGTGACCTGTGGACTGTTTGCCCTTCTGCGGTTCTGGTGCAGAACTGCCAGGTTCTGCAAAAGCTTCTAACAGCGAGTAAAAAAATGACAATCCTCAACATGAACTGCCTAAAACCAAAACGTTAAGGGCCTTCCTCCAAACTTTGTCCGTTACTAAATGTAACATGACAGACTTTTGGTGCAAGTTAGAGTTCGCAGTAAATAACTACAGATGAGGGTGTTTTTAGTTTTTAGCATTTTTTTGATTATATTTATGAGCTGGATGCAACATAATTTAGTTCTGCTGTGCACTCATCCTGTGTTTAGTCTGAATGACAAAAAAGTTCATCTTGGCTCTTAATATTAGGGAGGATGTTACAGATTATCGGATTATTTCGGCTTTTTTTCCTTTTTTTTACCAGGCAGGAATGTTTGTCTGACTCATTGGGTTTATCAGTAATACATGACAGCATTTTTTAATTACCAGGACAAATTTGGCTCTAATATTGCTTTATTGTTTTAGTTGAAAATGAAATGAAAAATGAATGAAAAGTAAAATAACAAGATTTAATGCCCAAACTTGATTTCCACATTTTGAGAGAGCAGCTCTGGTTCCACTTTTCCACTTAAAAAGGTTAAAATCTGTACTGGTGGCAGGTTTTTGTGCACTAATATGAACTTGCCCTACTTCATAAAAATAAAGCGAAATAACCATCAAGACAGAATATTTTGCACCAGTCGGGTGAACTGACCACAGGGTATGATGTAAACTCTGGACTCCACTTTGACACTTGCAGCAGTCGACACACCCACAAAGAAAACCCCGGCTCATTGACATAGCAGATGTCTTGTGCAAACACACATAAACACACAGAACTACTGCACAGCACACACACACACACGCACACACGCACACACACACACACACACACACACACACACACACACACACACACACACAGAGAGAGAGAGCTCAGATGCTATTTGCCACCTTAGAGAAGCTTCAACCAAAAAGAAACCAGACATCTAAAGTAGACAGAGTAGCAGCTTTCTCTCCATTTGATACCAAAACTTTCCAAACTGGATAAAGTTATCAGTCTGACAGGTAGAAAACAGTGGACACAGGAAAGGAAAGAACAATCTGAACCTGGTCTTTAATTGAGCCACAGCGAGGCGTCCTCAGCAGGTTGTATATAATCCTGATTCGAGCAGCCAGTCGAGAGGAGAAATCTGGTTCCTATCTGAACCTCCTGCATGTGGAGATGACAGGGAGCACGCTTGGCATGAGATTAAGAGAAAACTCAGTTATCCTCAGATGGAAACCATCCATACTTTACTGAGAGAAGGAGGGGAGGGAGGGGGGGTGGGGTGGGTTCAGTGCTTGAAGCAGCAGCAACACACATAAGTGACCTTGTAACACAGAAGTTTCAACTAGTGGCTTTATAAACGGTCAATTAATCATCTGCTAATGCTTCACAGATCAGATATAAAGCCTGATCTTTGGGTTGTTTGCCCGGTCTTTATCCTCCGGCAGCATGAAAACTTGATTTGACCTTTTCACTAGAGCTTTAAAACAAGACTTCTATTCTTTTCTTAATGTCAACAAACCCCATGAGATCAGCAAAACCAACAATGAATTAATCTACGACCGACGAGTCCTGTTTGTGCCATAGAGCTCCACTGTTGTCCAGAGACTATTAAAAACACGTCAATGATCCACACTGCTGCACTGGATGACATGTTTCTTTATTAACATGAACACACACACACTGTATTTATTTTGACTAAATCCCACACACACCTTCCTCCTGCCAGGAATACCCAGTAAAGCAAATGTGGATTCATCCGCCGCTGAAAATAGTCCCCCAACAAATGCACTATTTCTTCCTGTTTGAGTACCATAAAAACAGTTTCCGGCTGTTTTAGGAAATTACCAAACCATTTTTTATGCCTTTTTATTTGTTTTTGAATGACATTTGTTCACATTAAGCAAAATTAGATGAGACTTATTCTTCAATTCATCAGCTAAGCTCCTCTAATAGACTGTTTGAACATTAAACCATCTGGAAAAGTTCAAAGTTTCAAATGACTTACTAACTTTCCCTGTTTGCTATTAGAAAGTGAGAAACACATGACTCTTTAGAAGTATTTAACATCTGCAACTACAGCTTCGATTACAGCTGCAACAATAAGTCAATTAATTGATTAGTCAGAAATCGTCAGAAAATGAATCGATTTGATCATTTTGAGTCATTTTTTAAGGACAATTGTCTTGTTCCAGCTTCTCAGATGTGAATATTTTCTAGTTCTTCGTCCTCTATGACAGTAAACTGAATATATTTGGGTTTTGGACTGCTGGTCGAGATAAAAGAAGACATATTAGGTCTCATCTTCGGCTTTGACAAACAGTGATTGTGTAACCTTAACCCATTTTCAGGTTTCCAAGTAACTAATCACCTATAATGATATAATCAGTAGTTGCAGCCCTAAGAATTGATTATGTATTAGTACATTAGAATCATTATGTTTTATTTGTGCTAACATTTATAACTGCAGGTAAATGTTTGTCAAGTGGTCGATATGTGTATATTTGACAGAAAGTATTGACACAACTACAGAATTGATTTCAGCTGCTACGAGAAACCAATTTATTGATTGGTCAATTGTTAGAAAAGTAATAACCAACTATTTTAATAATCAATTGATCACATTTTGAGTCATTTCTTTCTTGTTCTAGCTTATTTAGTCCTAAATGACAGTAAACTGAATATCTTTGGGTTGTGGACTGTTGGTCGAGACATTTTAGGTTCCATCTTGATCAATGATTGATATTTTTCACCATTTTCAATCTTCTAAATAACTCATAACTCAAATGAATCATCATCTATAGTGAAATAATTGTTAGTTGCAGCATTAAGAATTGATTATGTGTTTGTAAGTTAGAGGCATTGTTATATATTAATGGTGCTCTAACATTTATAACTGCAGGAGAATGCTGTTAAGTGGTGTATATCAAAGTCTTATTAGTGCTGATCAGACCATTACTAATGATACTTTACTATTAATGATAACTTATAAGTCAAGGTTCCTTAATAGAAAGTAGTTCCCTTTTCTTTCTACAGCATTTTTCCAAAAGTTACAAAGAGCTGCACAGACAGAAGGAAAACCTTGACTCCAAGCTAATATTAAAAATATCCTCCAAAAACCTGGTATTTGTTTTCCTCTGGTCTTTCCCTTTATTACTTCCTGCCATTTAGTCTGGACATTGGACAATAAGGCAAACAGGCGCGCGGCTCGCCAAATTTTACACTTCGCTCACCATGACTGCCTTAACACACCCTTTCTCAAAACTGCTCACCAACAGTACAGACACAGACAGATAAGGAGAAGTACAGAAAGGACACACATACACACACACACCCACACACATAGCATAATTCCTCCCACTGCGGCCTTTAATCCTGGTCCAGGCTGTAAACATGGTTGTGATAAAGAGACACACACACACACACACACACACACACATATTTCTGAGAAGGCGTCTGATGTAAACTTTGATGAACGCAACAGGAAAGGAGAGGTGAGGGGAAATCACACAGCCGGCCAACTGGAGATACATCAGAGTGGAAGATACTGTCAACAGCCTCGTAGAAATAAAACTGCAAAGAAAACAAACGTCACATCATTTTATATTTCAATCGGCGGCGGGAGAAGCTCGTGAACTGTGTCTTTCTTTTCCGTGGCTGACCGGCTGTCAGTGCTATACACGAGCGCTGCTTTGGACTGAAATGAGGGTTTCTTGAACGCACCGCAAGTTATGTGCACTGCTGACCTGAAACCACCAGCCGTTGATAATTGCAGCTTATTTCCATTGAAACAAACTGTTCCTGGTACAGCTGGTGACATCACTGCCTGCCAGATGGCTGAAGGCTACTCTGACATTATGAAGATGGGAATAAAAGGAGTGAAAAATAAGAAAATAAGAAAGAGTTCGGGTTATAAAATGAATTGATGGATTAGATGAGAAATAAAGATGCTAATAAAGAGCAGGGTGGAGTGAAGAGAGCCTGAGAGCAGCGTTCACTGACGACGATCGACTCTAAATCTGGATTCATGTCAGCTCTACTGCTCAAAACTGCTAAAGTGCAATTAAACTCTTCAATCATGAGCTGATAGAATCAAAAAGTGGCTGCATACTTTGGCTGGACAGAGGATAATATATAATATATTATAATACGTGTTTGTAAGTTAATCAATCCGCTAATCAAACTAAGACCCTTTAAGATTTCCATCCTGGTTTGGAGATAACTGAGGTCACTGCTGGTAACTGCTAGTGAGTTTTAGTAATCATTGGAGTCTGGTTAAAAAGTTTGTATGGGCCACTAGGGGGCAGCAAACACATCTAGAGCAGTTACGCTGCAAGAAATACAACAAAGGAAGTTTTGTTTCTGTTTACAGTACACTGAAACTATGTATACATTATAAGAGCTGGACAGGACGATGCTGCTCAGTTTTCCCCCAGTGGTCACTCACGGTATTGCAGCAAACAAAAAATCTCCCTGCAGCCAAAAAAGCTGCCATAGACCACCATTGTAAATCTTCTGACTGGAGACCGCAAACTGCAGACAAAGTCAATTATGACTCTTTATATTATTAAATTTTGATCCATGCATGTTTCAAAATTGCAAAAACTTTCATCGAGCTAAGAAAAAGTAAAGTCAAAGTCACAATGTAAAGTCTGCGGGCGGAGAAGGACTTTGCAGACAGGGCAAGCGGGGGGGGGGAAACACTACTGCACATATTCAGTGAGCCGTATAATGCAGAGGCAAACCAGGATGCTAAAATATTTGTTCAGCATATGCGCTACCCAGCTTCTATTGGACTGAATGGGCGCCATTTTTGGTCCAGTATGCAGCTCTTATAATACATCCATGACTATGAGGATTAGTTTTAAATGAATGTCTACTGCTGAGAAAATAAATAAAAAGTATCGAACAAATAAATCATGCATATTTTATGATTTTGCTGACATTTCTTTTAACCTTTGCTCCTGTACAATGCATGCATATTTAATACTGTCCAGGCAGCCAGTGGTTGTGTCATGCAAACACTGTACAGACAGGATGCAGATATTACTGCTATAAAGACTGTTTGATGGCTCGTAATTTCAGATAGATGTGCTCATGTTTATTGAACTTTAAAAACTTTAACAGGTCTATTTGTGCAAATAGTGTGCACAGCTCTAACCTGTGGAGCTGGTATATTATATCCATGTTAGAAGCTGCACTGCACTTTCACTGTCTGCTCACTGGCAGTTGCATTTTCAAGTGCTACTCCTCACCTTTCAACATGCAAATAAACTTTACAGCATAAATAAACTGAAAATGTTTGGCTTAATTTGGAGACCCTTAACGTTGGGATTTTGAGCTTGTCTTTGAGAAGTCTGAGACCGCCTGTATTTGCACAGTGCTTTTTGCTTTTTTTAAGCCAAGTTTAATTTGAGCCATGATTAACCTAATTGTGGTTTAAACAATTTCTTGTTGGTGCAAATGACCCTGAGTATCTCAGGCATCCAGCACCTCATTTGTGGTCCTTGTCTCTGCTTCCTGCAGATGATGCTGGGCCTTTTGTTTTCTTGCAGCCAGCCAGTCCTTCAATCTGAGACAGGAAGTTAGACACTCCCTGATAACCCCACACTTCCTGTGCCTCAGGATTTAATACCTCCACTGTTTGCCAAAGAGCTCATCTCAAAGAAAAACACTGATTAGACTTGTGTGTGTGTGTGTAGCAAAGTTGAGGGAGAAACTTTATTTTAAAGCAAACAGTAGAGGAAAAAAAGTATCAGGCAACAAAAACAGAGGAAGGAAAAAAAGAGAGAAGGGGGAGGTGAGTGTAGACAGAGCAAGGGGGTCAGTTAGATAAATATGGCTGAGATTTCCGAGAACAAAAGACCAAAGCACCAGGTGAACGGCCTTGAATTTGAAAAAGAAAGTGAAAGAAAACAGACTGAGAAAGTGATACGGGAGGTCAAGAGAAAATCGGAAAAGGAGATGGGTGTTTAGGTGGGCGCGTGGGGGGAGGAAATTGGGAGAGGACAGCTGGAGGAAAATAGTGAGACAAGAGAGGAGGAGGTGGGGGAGGAGGAGGAGGAAAAAAAGCGAGTAGCTGAAAGATAGAGCTGTGGGAGATAAAGTGAAGGAGAGACCCGCTGAGTTCCAGGAATGTAGTGGTGGGGTTGTCCAGAGGGAGGCTGTTTGTAAAGAGGCATTTGTGGGTCATGAAAGTGCATGTTTGTGTGTGTGTGTGTGTGTGTGAGACCAGTGTTATCACCGGTGTGTATATTCAGTGCGATTAAGCAGTGTAGGTGCTCCCGCTGTGGTTACATGCACGCTCAGGCTCATACAGGAGATGTGGATTAGCGAAGGCGCCGTTTATGCGATTTATGATTATGGATAAATAATTGATGAGGGCTCCCTGAGAGGGAACAACACCTACGTGTGTGCTGCAGCCATTAGTCTCTCAGCTTTCATTAAAAAAAAGGGGTTGGGTCCTGGCAAAGCAAAAGAAGAGGAAACTACAGAGGTCCTGAGAGCAAAATACACTGCGACTTAAGAAAACACAAGAAGAAAACGTCTTTACCGGTCTGACAACACACAAACCATTTAAAAACACATTCACCAGTTTGACCAGCATAATGAATCGTGAGCCTGTCAACACAATTGGTCGTAATGTCAGTCACAAAAATGACCTATAGTTACATTTGAGTGCCATCTAGGAGCTGGAGTAATTATGACGTCTGTATAAACCGTAGACTGTATAAAAGAAATGGACGTAACATCTGTGACGTCACCCATTGGTTTGTGGATTGCTGCTCGGAAGCCAATAGTTTCGAATCTGGGCAGCCATCTTGAAAATTTCAGGTGCATGCTGGGAAAAATGAAAACACGGATTCTACTTATATGGGCATGAGGCGGGGCCATGGGCGGAGTGGGGAGGTTGCTATGGTTGCGAGGGCTGGATCTCGAGGACATTGGTCAATCAACCTGTCAATCAGGATGTAGCCACGCCCTAATGCATACCCTGCTTTATCGTCAAATATAAAATCAGGGAGGCCAAAATGTCCCAAATGAACATCATACTGCATTGAAGAAGGCTTTAAACTAGCGATTGAGACCATAAACACATTTTGAAAACGTTTACTGAGGTTAGAAATGAAGTGAGAAGTTGGTGAATTCTCCATTGACTTGTATAGAGATGGTCGCCCCCTGGTGGCCTTTTGATAGAATGCAGCTCTAAGTTACTTCCACGTTGGCCTCATTTCAGAGGACCAGAACTCCCCACCTGATATAAACTGACAAATTTGTACATTCAGAAGTGGTGGGTTGCAAAAAGTGGACTTTGCTGCTGGAGGCTGTCGTTCTCTTCCTGTTTCTGAATCCAACTACGAGTTGGAGTTTCCAACTTTGAGTCAGGACAGTTTTTAAAGAAAATGTAACTATGATTGTCGTAGTGTTTACTGTTGACATGATGACGAGGGCTGCCAAACTTTAAAGGAAGTAGTAACTAGTGCTGGGCAACAAATAATCTTGCTCATGTCAATTAATCGTAGTGTTCACTGTTGCCATGACAGCAAAGGTTGCATATCTTTAAAGGAATTTGAAAACTTGTCTCCAGTGACCATTTTAACCCAAACCATGATCTTTACATAGTTAGTAAAGCATAGCAGTGGAAAATACAAAACTAAAGAAACTGTGAAAATACATAATTGTTCATCAAGGGTGGAGATAATCGTTCATTAATCGTAATCGAGGTTAAAAGTTCAATTAATCATGATTTGATTTTTGCCATAATCGCCCAGCTCTAGTAGTAACTTTAACCCACATCACATTTCAAGTGGTATTTTTACCAAAACTATAATCTTACCCTAACCCGACCAAGTGTTTTTTGTGCCTAAATCATAAAAACATCATTATTTTTAAACAGTTTTGCAGAGCGCTGACAAATTATGTTCTTCTGTTGATTATTGTTGATAGAGAGGCCTGAAAACGCACCAATGGGTCGTTCTGGAGTTCATGTTCAAACGACAATGACGATTTAGTCATCCAATTTTGCACGTCTTACTACGAAATGTGCTGCAAAGATGAAAACAACAATAAAACAACCAAGAGTGCCGAAATAAGATGCAAATACAGATCAAAAACAACCAAATACAGAAACGCCCTGCAATTACAGAAACACACTGTAAATACCGAAATTCCCTGAAACCCGCTGTAAATAGAGACATGACCTGCAAATACAGAAAGATGCTGCAAATACAAAGATGTACCATATATACAGAAACGCAATGCAAATACAGAAACGTGCTCTAAATAAAGAATCGGCCTGCAAACACAGAAAACATGTAACCAAACAGGTAAACATGCTGAAAATACAGAAAAAACAACCAAAATCTACCAAAAATATCCTTTAAATAGAGAAATAGCTGACAAATACTGATATAAAACACGCTGTAAACTGCTTGCATCGTCAAATTGAGTGTGACTGTGTTGCTCAGTTTTTCCAGGATTCATTTCCTTGTTTCGTTATAAATACCGCAGACGTGTCGTCAAACTGGTGAGGATGTTTTCTTCGGGTTGCTTTTGTTTTGTAAATGTGATTGTCTTAAATTGCAGTGCGTCCGGCTCTCGAGGGGTGCGGGGGGGGGGCATCATAGAAAACAGATAAAGTGAAGAAGGAGAAGAAGAAGAAGTTTCTAATTACGGCAAAAGGAATCACCTTCAGCTGCCAGACGATTTCTTTTCTTTGCAGAGGAGGACTGAAGATTCTTTTTTACAACGTGCGACTATAAAGTGTGAGAGTTAGAATAACACATGGCAGACAGAAGGAAACTCTATCATGCCAGTTGTGAATGCCATAAGTTTTCTCGGTGCTAACAGACACTGTAACAAATCCTCCCCCAGGCCACAAAATCCAGGACGCAGACAATAGCCTCCACACCCCAGACAGGCAGAACGGTGCTCCCCTCCAAACAGCACCACAACAACCTACTGCTTTAACTTTACCACTGACCTCAGCCCACAATCAGTCAGTCCGTCCGTCAGTCAGTCAGGCAGACAGACAGGCGGACAGACAGGAAGCTCAGGGCAGGGTGAGGACTCAGGATCTATGTGGCAGCGGCATGCACGCTATTCTCTCTGGAGAGCTACTGGGAGGCTGACATGGAGGAAGAAAGGGTCTCGGGGTCGCGATCTGTCTGTCCGCTTGAGGAGGCCGTGACAGCCCCTCAGTTGCAAGTTCGGGTCAGGATGGGGGGGGGGGTTGGGGGGAAGGGTATAAAGGGACATCAAACTACCAAGATACATGCGTCACATGCAGCGATTGTCATTCATGTCCCTCTACAGCGGACATACACAGAGGAAGGATAAAAACAAATCTGTAAACATGTTTTTTTTAAAGGGCCAGTTCACCAAAATAAAAAAATGCATGTGTTTCTACTTAGCCCTGGTGCTATCTACTGTAGGGCCTTAGCCATATAAATATAGACAGTTTAGCCATTAGAAGCAAAACATTAGAAGGTTTTGTGATCTGCCACTATGGTACCTTAAAAATCTTGACCCTGAAAATACTATTTATATACTTGAGAAGTAAAATATGTCTATAAAATGTCAGGAAATAGTAAAAAAAAGGCTGTTATAATTCCCAAGACTCATGATGACTTCTTGGTATGTCTTTTTTTTGTTTGACCAGCAACCCGAAACCCAAATTTTATCAGTTTACTGTCATGTATGATAAATAAAACCATTATATCCAACGTGATGAGCTGATACCAGCAAATATTTGACATTTTTGATTAAAAAATGATTCAAACGATAGTCAAAGTAGTTGCATATTGATCTATTTAAGTCGGCTGCATTTCTAACTAGAGAGTCTTAAATCAATACTTAAAGGCTTTTCCAGAGCTTTCAACCACATTTCATGGTTGTCCTCAGTTTGCATGACAACATATGTAACATATGAAACTACATATAACCACCTGTTATCATGTGAGCAAAGTTCCTGCTTTATGTAACATATATCACATCTAAGCCAGCTCAAACCGATGATGAAAGCCATGAAAATGCTGTTGAAAGCCCTGGAAAAGCTAGTAAGTGGAGCTTGATGCCATTTTTTGGGAAAATATAACGAACACGAGCAAACAAGTGCCAAGGTTTGGTATTAGACGGTTTTAATTATTCACATGGACAAATATTTAGTAGCTTTTTCTGTTTATGGATGATTTAAAGGTTCAGTTCACCCAAAAAATAAAGACATTTCCTTAGTTGGTGTAGTAATGCAGAAGGTTTCAGTTTTGTGCCAAGACTTTGACATAGAAACCTCCCAAATATCAGCTCTTATTTCAAATACAATGGAGGTAAATGGAGCTTTGTTTGTCTTGCTGGAGCATTAAAAAACAAACCGAAAAGAAGCTTTCTTAGAAACAAAGCCCCCCGTTACTCAATACTCAACACTGACACTTCAATGTGAACAGTTCCAGTCCCAATGAAAACTGCTGAAAGTGACACCAGGAAAATGTTTCTACAAAGAGAGTCAGTTCTTTCTTTTTAAATGTCAAGTTTTCAACACAAACCATTCACCTCCATTTTACTGAGAGGCTGCAGAAGTTGCAGAGTCTAATAACAAATCTCAGCACATAAGAAAGCTTTTTTGCATCACCAAATACTCCTGATATAGACATATATATATTTTTGCACTTTGACCTCTTCTAGCTTCTAAATATCCTGCATATAAAACAACCTGAGATGGGAAAAAAACTCTCTTTAGTAACACACTAACCTGTCATGATGCGTTAGTAATAGACAGTAGTTTGTTTTAAAAGAGTAAAAAGTCAGTAAGATTGGAAACTACAGCTGTGAAAGATGCACACACAGAAGAAGAAGCAGTCCCTGGTGTTGTGTTACTGTATTTGTCAGCATGTTCTCAGCTGACATTTCAGTATCTGTGACTGTGACAGCACACAATATAAAAGATATTTTAAAAACCCCACCACCACTCAATGGATCTCACCATTTCTGCAGCTATAAATACTCACTCTCTCCTTCTAATTTGTCCGGGTTTCGACACCACACTATCTGCCTGGTGTCCTGCTTGATCTGGAAGGTTCTCCTCTCAGGACGCTGGGATTTCTTCTGGTAGAAGATGGTCATCACTGTGCCCATCTCCAGGCTGTGGAGGATGCGTGGACCTGCCTCTGTCCAGTCCAGCATCCTGGAGGCAATGACCGGACCGGCGGGCCCCCCAGCAGCACCACCGGGGGCCTCCTCTGCACAGCCATTGAGGCATCCGCTGAACCTTGCTGCACACATCTTCAGTGCATAGCTACGAGGAAACCTTACAGGATTACTGATCTGTGCTGTGCTGTGATTTCTAGATGGATGGCTGATGGATGGATGCTCGTCCTTTAAATCATATCCAATATATCCCCCCAAAAAAGCCACTGGTGCAAGAAGGAAAGGGTTAGTTTGTGCCACTCTTAGGGCAAGTTCACATTAACACAGTGTGAGCTTAAAGACATCTCTCAGCAGCCACAGAGCTGACACACTGAAATGTCTGAGATGTGAATTATCCTCTGGTCCTCCGGAGGGGGAGTGTATCCCTGTGTTATCCTTTCCAGATGCTTCTGGCAGCACACCAGCGAAATCCACTCGGAGTGAGTTCTCATCACCGCTGGATTCAGGTTTCCACCCTCAATGTGTCCTCCTGGTAGTCCTCCAGTCCACGACAGCACAGGCAGCAGTACAGTCCGGCTTCAACCCCAGTATCCCCTCCTTTTTTCTTTTTTCTTTTTTTTTTTTTTTTTGGCTTCGTTGAAATGAAGTCAGTACGAGCGACAAAGACGCCGAGTTATGTAACGACTCATACCCGGAGGTGGGTGCAGCGGGACGGCCGGGAGGAGGACGCGCATCGGTGGCTGCTCTGTGGAGGTTTCACGGAGATGGGAGAGCACAGAGCTCCCATCAGCCAAACCATTCTTTCTCTCTCCCTCTTCACACGCGCTCCTCTCTCTCTGGGGTTACATTACATTACACCACCGACAGGACACTGCACGCGCTATCCGACGCAGTCACCCGGTTTTGGAGACACCGTACCGAGGCGCAAGTCTACTGCTCCACTTCTTCCTCTCTCTCTATCTCTCTCTCTCTCTCTCTCTCTCTCTCTCTCTCTCTCTCTCTCGGTCTCTGTCTGTCTCTGCTCCAACGCCAGAGGTCTTGAGAGGAAATTAGGGCTAGCAGACCGGAAAAGCTTGATCAGATTCTCTCTCTCTCTCTCTCTCTCTCTGTGTGTGTGTGCTGTGGTGTATCTGAGTGAGGATGAGGGGAGTGGAGAGAGAGAGAGAGAGAGAGAGAGAGAGAGAGAGAGCGCAAGAGAAAGAGAGGAGGGAGAGAGCAGAGCGACCTCCGCGGGCCTCCAAGAGATCTGCAGCTTTCACGGTGGAAGGAAAAGAAAAAAAGAGATGTGTGTCTATATGGACTGTTATAGGAAACTTTTGGGGACAAATTGCAGACTTAAAGGCATTCATTGGTGACAGTTTGTTCAATTAGGGACAAAAGTTGGGTCTAGAATTGGGAAAAAGCTGATTATTGGGTCAGTGGTTGAAGTCTCCAGGAAATGAATGCAAGTCTATGTCATGTCCCCAAAAGTGACCTAGGTAAGAGTGTGTGTAGTTAAGTACACGTTTAACACTGCAGGTGATAAGTCAGGTCAAAAGGTCAAGTGCGTGTGGAGTCAAGCTACAAAGGTCACTGAACATTAGTAATCCACATTTTCAAGTGTCAGAAATCAACATTCAAACACATGTAAAAAGCTAAAAGTCTAGTTTTCATCTGCTGTCCCTTTGAATGATATTGTTGGATCGTAAACGTAATATAAAATGTATAATAAATACCGCATTGTGATAAAAAGCAGACATATAACACAGTTAAACAACATAATTGCACAAAATCCAACAGCCGATGATAAAGGTACAGTCTGTGTTAAAGCTGTAAAATTAGATTTAAAGAACATAAAAAGACTATTTAGAAAAACATACAAGTAACATAATAACAGCTCTGTAATAAAAGGTGATCATGGCAAATATCACAACTGAGCAATGAATAATACACATATTTATTTTAGTTAGTAACACAAAACATGCTCATTCATTTCCATTAAATACATTCTGTATGTATTTAAAGTACTTTATCACTTTATTTCCCATTTAGTATTGATTTCAGCACTCTTTTACACCTTTGCACTATGTGTGATCCATTTACAATTTAAAAAGCATAAAGACATCTATTGTTTTAGATAATAGTGACATAGTTATGTTTAATTTCTATTTTGTGCTTAACCCTTTACATACTGTTCATATTCTGACTCATAATTAATCTCTGCATCAATTCACATTCATAAATTCCCCCATAAGTCATAAATAAGGCTGTCAAACGATTAATTGCAGAATTTCCATAGTTAATCGCAATTAATGGCGTTTTGAATTGCATGTTTAAAATCCTGTTATTTTCCATTTGAAGGCAGTTTTAAGCCCATAATGTAAAGCATTTCTTACCAGAGTGTCTTAACTGGGAATCAATCACGGCTCTGCTGCGACTCCCACACTCCAAAATGCTCCTTTGGTGGAGCTGAGGCTGGCTTGGCTGCACCTGGGTGTTTAGCGTGGAGGTGCTAACTCAAACTCCACGTACTCCGGTGGTAGTTAAACTCCGTTTGACACAGGTTGCATTTTACTTTTGACTTGTCAATTGAACCGTCTGGAAGTGTTTTAAAGTTAAACAAGCCGTTCAAAAGTCCAGTAGCTCTCTTAGTTTCCATCAGCGCGGTAGGTTTACTGCAGGAGGCCACTTCAAAGCATAGCGCTACAGCTAGAGGAGCCGTCTACGGGGGAGTAGAAGGGACAAAAAGGCTTGCAAAATTAAAATGCGATTTAAAAAAAAAAACTTGTTATGGAATGCATTAATCTAATCGCGATTAACGCGTTAACGCTGACAGCCCTAGTCATAAATAAATATGATATAAATTTTAAAAAAGGCATTCTCTATCACTATTTTATGGTCCAGGAGAACATTTTATAGAATATGGTGATTTAAAAAAAAATAAACACAGGTCAAGCTTGTACATTGGTTGAACATTTGCATATAAAAATGTGTAACAGCTGCAAAAAAGTTTTAAAAAGATGGATTTTATTCCCATTTGTGTAAACTGTGGGTCACATTAGGAAAAGTCTGCCTAAAAGAAGTGTGCATATGGAGTTTTTACTGCTCTCAAATGTAAAAATGGTTCAGATTTGACCCTGAACAGTATGTGAGGGTTAAGTACATCGAGTCGAGAGCCACAGAAGTAAACGTTTCTTCCTCGTATGCGTCGGCCAATAAAACAGATTCTCATTCTGAATAAATATTTTTCAAGCCCAGAACAAATGGTTCAAATCCTGCGATACTTGTTAAACTTCTGACCTTTTCACTGCGTCTTCATCAGTCAGAAGACAGAACTCTGAATGTTTACAGCGTTATGAGCAACTTTATGTTAAAGGTGCGATACTTGTTAACCTTTGTGTCGTCCTCCCGGGTCAAATTGACCCTGTTTGTTTTGACTGTTCTTTCTTTCCTCCCTTCCTTCCTTCCTTCCTTCCTTCCTTCCTTCCTTACTTCCTTCCTTACTTCCTTCCTGCTTTCCTCTGTCCTTCCTTCATTCCTTCCCTCCTTCCTTTCCTTCCTCCCTTCCTTCTTTCCTCTGTCCTTCCTTCCTCCCTCCCTCCTTCTCTTTCTTTCCTTCCTCTCTCTTCCCTCCCTTCCTTCTTTCCTCCCTCCATCCCCTTTTCTCCCTTCCTTCCTTCTTCCTTCCTCCCTCCTTCTCTTTCTTTCCTTCCTCTCTCTTCCCTCCCTTCCTTTTTCCTCCCTCCATCCTCTTTTCTTCCTTCCTTCTCTCCTTCCTTCCTTCTTCCTTCCTCCCTCCTTCTCTATCTTTCCTTCCTCTCTCTTCCCTCCCTCCTTCTTTCCTCCCCCCTACTTCCCCCTTCCTTCTTTCCTCCCTTCCTTCCTTCCTTCCTTCCTTCCTTCCTTCCTTCCTTCCTTCCTTCCTTCCTTCCTTCCTTCCTCCTTTTCTCTGTCCTTCCTTCATTCCTTCCGTCCTTCCTTTCTTTTCCTTCCTCCCTTCCTTCTTTCCTCTGTCCTTCCTTCCTCTTTTCCTTTATCCCTCCCTCCTACCTTCCTTATTTCCTCTGTCTTTCCTCCCTTCTCTCCTTCCTTCCCTCCTTCTCTCCTTCCTTCCTTCCTTCCTCCCTCCTTCTCTATCTTTCCTTCCTCTCTCTTCCCTCCCTTCCTTCTTTCCTCCCTCCATCCCCTTTTCTTCCTTCCTTCTCTCCTTCCTTCCTTCTTTCTTCCTCCCTCCTTCTCTATCTTTCCTTCCTCTCTCTTCCCGCCCTCCTTCTTTCCTCCCCCCTACTTCCCCCTTCCATCTTTCCTCCCTCCTTTCCTTTCTTCTTTCCTCCCCGCCTTCCTCCCTACCTCCCTCCCTCCTACCTTCCTCCTATCTTCCTTCTTTCCTCTGTCCTTCCTCCCTTCCTCCTTTCCTCCCATGACTCAAGGACAACAGGAGGGTTAAACTTCTGACCTTTTCACTGCGTCTTCATCAGTCAGAAGACAGAACACTGAATGTTTACAGCGTTATGAGCAACTTTATGTTAAAGGTGAAGTACTTTGGGAAGTAAAAGGAGTCGACTGGTGGTTGGAGAGAAAAAGACTCTTTGTTTGCAGACATACTTTGCTGCTGAAGTATCCTGCAGCACAAATCCCTCACAGCTTCATCAGCGCTGGGTTGTGTTTTAAGGTGGAATTGGGGATGAACTGATGAACTACCATTCAGATATCAAACACAACAAATTAATTATGATCCAGTTGTGATTAACCCTCCTGTTGTCCTCGAGTCAAGGGAGGAAGACAGAAGGAAGGAAGGAAGGAAGGATGGAAGGATGGAAGAAGGAATGGAGGAAGGATGGAAGGGAGGAAGAAGGAAGGAAGGAAGGATGGAAGAAGGAAGGGAGGAAGGGTGGAAGGGATGGAAGGAAGGATGGGAGGAAGGAAGGAAGAAGAGAAGGTCATCCTTCCTTCCTTCCTCCTTTCCTTCCTTCCCTTCTTCCTTCCATCCTTCCTCCCTTCCCTACCTCCTTCCTCCCCCTTTCCTTCCTTCTTCCTCCCTTCCTTGCTCCTTTCCTTCCTTCCTTCCTTCCTTCCTTCCTTCCTTCCTCCCCCTTTCCTTCCACCCTTCCTCCCTTCCTTGCTCCTTTCCTTCCTTCCTTCCTTCCTTCCCTCCTTACTCCCTACCTTCTTTCCTTTCCTTTCCTCCTTCATCCCTTA
>NC_070584.1:32495431-32593169 GCF_027409825.1 Scomber japonicus
CATATTGATTAAATCAATAATTATATAATATATGGTGCTGTAAATGACGACATGTGGAGGACTGACTTTGGACTTTCCCAGTAATAGAAACCTACGGCCACATGTGTGCACACAAAAACCCTTCATGGAGCTCAGATGATAACTTTCACATTCTAAGAAATTATTTTGAAAACAATCTCTGAAGGTGTCCCTGATTTCTAAACCTTTAAATAAATACATTTTCAGATTTGCCTGGTTGGTTAGGTTTAGGGTTAGTACAACCACCTCAAAGTTGGAAGAAGCTGTCCTCTTTGTGGATTCCAGCATTACACTTAAAACAGCATGTAAGTGTTTCAGTAAAGGTAACAATAGCATAATGAAAGAAATTACAAATAACAGTGTTCCATAAAAAATTCCACGTAAGGAAAAATAAAAAATTTGCAAGGTAAGCAAAATGAATTTAAGGTATCAAAAGTACTCATTATGGAAATTGTCTCAATTTAAACTGATATATTTATCATATGCTACAGTACTATTATAATATTAATACTGATTAATTGATGTGCACAGGTAAACAGCATTTTAATGTTGTTGAAGTAAAGCATATTTTAATAAGCTATGTTGTTTGCATAAATCTATAATAATGGATATTCCATATTGATCAAAAAAGTAGCTAGTAACTATATCCTTCAGATGAATGTGGTGCAGTAAAACGTGTAATATGTCCCTCTGAAATATTATAGTATATGATACATAGTACATGATAGAATTATAGAAGTGGAATATTTCCTCAAACTTGTACTAAAGTACTTAAGTAATTTTTTTAAGATTATAGGGGGTATATCTTTAAAACAAACAAAAATAGATTATGAACTCTTCTGACCTGGTTTTGTTTTTCAGAAAATGTGCCTTGTGGAAGTCTTTATCATTCTTCCTCGATACTACATATCATGCTTCCTTCAGGTGATATCATCAGATAACACAATATTTATCTCTATTGACACACTGGTGACTCACGGCTGATAATCCTGCACTCCCACCCACTGCACTGTCCTGTTACACGCAGCAGAAGATGAATCATCACAGGTGAAACACTGCAGGTGAAACCGGACAGGATATAGAAACTGTACAGTGACTTACTGTTCTTCACTGTGACCAACATTAGTCTGATACTACATGTGAATGTGATTTTGTGTCTTTGAATAGATGCAACCATAGTTATAAAACCAGCATTGTATAGAAGTGTGTGCTTTCCTTCAGTGTGAAGGGAGGACTGCAATCATGTACTTATGGTTAAGTTTTGGAAATTCACATTCACATTTCCTGTGAAGTGAAACACAGTCTGAACACAGAAACGCAGAAATCCCTTTTGAAAAAAAAAAGACTTAAAGATTAAGAACCCTTCCTCTAAAATTGGCATTAGTTTTCCATAGCTGTAGTTTGATGTTTGCAGCAAAGCTATGTAGAGAACATGAATTTATTGTGAATTAACCACCAAAACAAACTTTTAGGAAATTTAATGTTGATTATTTAATAGTATTAGTATCATGTACAAGTTTCTACCTACACACTTTGTGATTACATTCAAGTTATAAATCATATTAATCATTACACATTCCCCATCAGATCACTACAAAGCTTACAGCAAAACAAATTTCATAAAAGTCAAGTACAGTGCTAATAAAAAGACACAAAGAACCACGCCAGCTATATAGAAAACACCATGTTCGTATATGCACATCTGATTAAAACAAGCCCATTAACTGTTGCTTATGGGGAAAAAATATGTCAGGCTTCTTGTTTCTATGTCTCTTTTGTCATGGGCAAAGTGTGTTAGAGATTTATCATTTTACTGTCAAGTAAGTTGCAGTGTTTTTCCTGCGTTTCTGGAGGTTATTAAAGCTAATCATTTTAAAGCCCAAATCTATAGTTTTTCAAACAGTTTTTAAGTTTCTTCTTTCCAGCATCTTCTCTTAGTTCTGCTATAATGTAAAAATAAACAAAATGTTTCATAACTTTTTCTATTTTATCTCTTTCATTTCATTCAGTAAAAATATATTATTGAAGAATGGAAACCTTTGACTTTTTTCTCATATCTGTAAAATTATTTGAACTAGTATTTATTTCTGCAACTTCCACAAATATTTTCCTTTGTATTCTTTGTTAATATTGTTATTCACTGCTCTTATGATTACAGAAGGGTACGATTACTTTGTTTAGTTAATGATAGGTATGGTATTTTAATTCATTAATGTTACTAATGAATTGTTAGGTCATCTGTGATCGGCTGCCATGTCTGGCAAAAGGCCACCAGGTGTCACTGTTTCCTCTGAGATTACCCTGTTATCTCCTGTATTACCTGTCTGTGTAAAGTCAATTCAATGATTTACTTCTAAACATATTATACATGTTGGAAAATGGTTACAGAAAACATGTGAAAAGGCTGATAACTATGCAGTACTGAATTGTGGAGATAGAGCCTTAAACTGTTTCTCACCCTCTTATTCTTCCTGATTTTATGAGCCTGCAAAAAAAGGGATACTCTGTGACGTAGTGGCATGCCCGTGTGACCTTGGTCCCTCCACCTCCTTTATAAGACTGAGAGTCCGCTCTCCTAGTGGCGAGTTATTGTTACTACATCTAACACTACTACTACTACAGTCTACAGTTAGCCAGTTAGCTGAGTTAGCTGCCGAGCTAGCAGCCAAATTAGCCGCTGAGCTAGCAGCCGAGTTAGCTGCCAAGCTAGCAGCCGAGTTAGCTGCCAAGCTAGCAGGTAAGCTAGCGGCAGAAAGAGACGTAGCGTCCATGTTTCGGGTAGAGGTGGTGACTTTGATTGACAGGTGACACTTGGAAGGGGGCGGGGTTTCAGCGAACTCGTCTGACTCACACAGCATTTGGAAGCAGAGAAAGATTTTTACACAACTTTGAAGCCTTCATATATATGGCTATATTTTTTAAATCATTCAATTTAGAAGTTTAGACATACCACTTTTCTGTGGTATGTCTTGGTGAGAGAATGGAGTAGTCCTACTGAAACTAAGGTTTTAGGTCATTCTACGGTTTTGGTGGATATAACTATGTAAACGTTTATTTGATACTTATCCCATTTTAGTTATGTTGATTTAATCTCCATTACCATAGCTGTATTTGTTGATATTTTGAATAAGTTGACAGTCATTACTAATCAATTTTTATATTGTTTCTTGTAAGGTTTTATACTCTTTTGCTAATTAACTTTAATCACACAACACAATACTAATAAATATTTGCTTGTATCATCAAAAAAGTAGCGTCAGTGCGGTTTGAAGAGATGCTATGTGTTGCTGACTCTAGAAGTTCATCAAGTTCAAGATCTCTAGTTCAACCCAAGAATATAGAAGTGAAAAACATGAATTCTATTCCAAGCTAAGTATTAAAGGCCAAATGCTGCTGATGATATAAAGGAAGGAGGATAACAACGCGAGCCAGCAGCTAGACAATTTACACATCTCCTTTGCACCTCTTTAGGATTCATGGTTCCTGTGTGGTGATTAAAGGAGAAGCTGAAACTGAACACATGTTCTAAAACTGATAACTCCAGACATGAGTCATCAATTAATTAAAGAAATGTCACGTACATCTACAGTATGGAAAGTCCCACATGCAACTGGATAGCAACAAGTGTGAGCCGATGAGGTAGTGGCACATAGCATCACCCCAAACTGTAAGGTATAAAGGGAATTAATATTGCATTTGTCAGGGCTTCTTCTGCATATACTTGATGGGCTTAAAACAGGAAGCGAAAGTGACAAGTGGTTGAATTGGAAGGAGGATGTGTGCAGCAGACGTGAAAGTACCAGAAAACCTGAAACCTGAACTCTGCTTTTTCAAAACACATTACTCAGCTGCATGTACCTTTTTTTAGCAAAAAGATAAATCAGAAACTTGAACTACTAAGGATTGTATTGAATCATGATTTTGGTTAGAAACAATCACACAGAATTAGTAAACCCAAATGCAGGACAGGGGAAAATGGAAAAAGGGGTTTTATTGCCAGAGCAATGAATATTGGCAGGTGACCGAGGGGAGAGGGTTAATGGCAGAGGAGCAAGCGAGGTTGGAGGGCATGACTGAATGGGGTAACAGGCAGAGGGGAAAACACAGTTAAATTTAACAGAATCAAAACACAGGAGTAAACTTGAGTACAAAATTTAACGGTGGCCTGAAGTGTCGACTGTACCGCAACGACAATTTGGCCAGGACTGGAGAGAAGAACCGATGTTTTTTTACTGCAGAGTTGATTACTGGATGCAGATCAAGTGTGCAGCAGGGAGCAGGTGTGTAGAATGAGCAGTTATCAGGAGAGAGTGAACGAGGCACCACACCTGCAACATAGACAAACAAAAACACACACAGGGAGGGGCAAGAGAAACAGGATAAGGGTTAGCAAACAGAAAAACACGGACACAGAACACCACCAGCTGTGCAGTTGATTATTTAAGTTACACATGGACTTGGACTTAAAGTTTTATTTAATAATTAATGAATGACTACGAGATTTAATATTTGATCATGTTAAAGTTTGATAATGAAAAGAGTGTACAAATATCCCTTGTTTATTCATTTTTGCATGTACATTTGTATTATTACCAATTTTGTGAATTGATTTTTGTGTGACAATTAACTAGATTAGATTAGATTTAGTTATTTAGATGTGGTTCTTGAATGTATTTGTGTTAATTATTAATTTGATTTACTTAATTATTAATTGACATTGTGATTATCATAATCATCGTAATTCAACATACTAATGTAGTAACCAAATATAAATGCAGAAAAGATTATTTGAAAAAGGAACAGAGTTGTCCACCGTGTCTTCTGTTGTGATCTAGGCCTTGTTTTGTGTGTGGTGAGCGTACGTGTGCGAGTGTGGGTGTGGGTATCTACATATGAACGTAGAATAAATGTATGTACGTGGAACTTGCAGGCCTGTGCTTAGGGTGGTGTCTACAAAGCGTTTCTGTTTTGTTTTGTTTGTTTCTGATGCATTGGTTTCAGACACGTAGCATTGGTTTCACCATGAAACCATGAAACCAAGCTCATGACCTCAGTATTTCTAAATTCATGGCTGTAGACACTGTACTACAGTTGCAGCTGTGATTACAGTTTGTTTCCATTGTGTTCACTCATCATAGTCTCTTAAAATTCTGTGGGAAACACTGAACTACTATTGCATTTTTTTAACACTTGAAAGGCATTGTATGTCAAATTCTCATTAGGAGCTGAGACTCCCTGAAGTTCTGATCCTACAATCGCCCCTGACTGGATATTAAGTAAAATGTAAGTCCATTGTGTGCACTTATTTTTAAGTTTATTTTAAGTACATTTTAAAAAATTTTACTCTTCTAAAAGTTTTATTATTGTTGTATGAAAGTTTAAAGATTTAAGTACTTTGTGTCTTTATGCCAATACTAGCACTATCAATTGGAAAAAGGGGGAAATAAAGTGCAAGGGAGACCGCATGACCACAAGTCTGCTCTTAAACTGAATCACCCCACCCCTTCCAGAGGCTGAAGACGTTGACACATCACTGGTGAGGTATGAGTGGGTTTAGTGTCAGTTTTATTCTTAGGAGAGAAGAAGTACATTTATCTTTAAGACAAATTCAACCTTTTTTCTCTTTATGACCTGGGTGTGTTGAGTTCTAACTGGGTGAGTTTTATTATTATTTTTCCAGTAGCCTAAAAATCATTCAGCAATCTGGACATATTTTATCATTCAGTAGCTCTGGATGACACATTTAAAATCAGCTGTTCTGTTGTTGTTGTTGTTGTTGTTGTTGTTGTTGTTGTTGTTGTTTTTACTTATTTAAGTAAAAACACAAAATACAAAATACCTGGGTTTCTATATTAGTGCAGATAAGTCACAGCTGTATAAGAATAATTTTCTTCCATTAATTAAAAGTTTTAAGCGAGATGTTGAAAGGTGGTCAGTAATCTCCTTCCAGGTTTTGAAAGAACAAATATCAACTGAAAGACAACTTTTTAAATATCTGCAACTGAAAAACTGGATAACAGAAAACTCTAACTTCAAAAATAGATATCCGACTGAGATAGGGGAAACCCTACAATTATTAATTATTGTAAATTATAACCATGTATTCATCCAGATATTATGAACGGATAATGAAGGGATTCATGGCTTGTTGAACTGTGTATTGCAACTGTTTACAGAAAGAAAGTATATGTTTGCTGCTTTGAAAATGAAGAAATATAGTTCCTTTATTCATTATCTTTATATCTAAGCATGTCCAGTAACTTCCTCTTTTTAAACACAGGATCATTGTATAAAGTGTTTCTTGTAATCTGCAGATTTCCTCATCATGATGAAACTGATCCTGTCTCTCACTCTTATCTGGACTCTGTTCAGCACAGGTAACCTCACTCACTGTGGTACAAAAACATTGCTGGTGAATATTTGTAGAAAGAAGTTATGTTTTCTGCATAATGTCATATTTTAGAGTCTGTGTTTCTTTTGTATCATTTCGAAGTCTGCTTATCCTCTCACATCCTGCTTGAGCTCTGAAACGGAAGTAACACCTTTAAAAATTATTGACACCCATCAAATTGCTTCCCATCACCGGTTGTCTCAAACATGCAGACAGAACTCACTAAACATATGCCTTCTTTATTGGCCACAATAAATAATAAATAATGTCATGTAAAATTTGTAGAAAGAGAGATAATGCAAAAACTACCATGACAGAAAACTGTGCATCTGAATCTGTATTTGATGACTGATTCTTATTATTTTTTGATAACAATTTATTGGATTGACTTTTGACTCTCCTCAGATTAACTTTGCATAGTGTATTTATGTTAATATGACGAACAGGATTCATGCTGATTGTTCAACTCATCATCTTTTGTCTCATGAATTGCAGCTGAAGCTGTCAGTTGTTTGGTTGGTGAAGGTGATAGCAAGAGTCCCAAATCCTGTGACTTTGGTGAAGTTTGTGCAACCACTGCCACTCAAGGTAGCTGTAAAAGTTAAAATAAGTATTTTTCCTTAACATCTTTCAATTATTTAATTTCACATTTTTGAATGACAGTGTCCCCTCTGTGTTTCCTTTACAGTAAATAAGTCAGAAATCATCACAAAGAGAGAGTGTGTGTCGTCCTCCCTTTATAGAGAGGGAACCCATATATTCTCATTCAACATTGGTTTTGATACCACGACTGTATCTGTTCATGTGTGCACCACAGATGGCTGCAACAATCAAGCCATACCTTGTGAGTAAAGAGAAAGGTTTCCCTTTTCTTTTTAAAGACACTAAATCACATTCACATGTAGTATCAGTCTAATGTTGGTCACAGTGAAGAACAATACGTCACTTTGTGTTTAATACAGTCAACCTGAACAACCTGCAGTGCTTCGCCTGTGATGATCGATCTTCTGCTGTGTGTAACAAGACAGTACAGTGTGTGGGAGTGCAGGACCGCTGCGTTAGTGGGACAAGTGAGCCCTCATGATCATTTCAATCCTCAAAGCACATTATTGCAGCCAGATTTTAAAAACTGTGGTCTAACAATGATTTTGTCATCCACAGCAACAACTGCAGGAAAAGATGCTTTCTTTGGATGTGTCTCTGAAAAACTCTGTGACCCTCAGTATAACTTGGAGTTCCTCATGAGGGTTAAATTTCGTGCTCCACAAAAATGTTATCGAAGCAGCGTCAGTAACTCAGCCTGGTCTGTCAAACTGAATGTGATCACTTTGCTGTTTGGACTCACTACCCTTATCTTCTATCTATTTCTATCTTCTAGAAACTGACAAAATAGCTCATGTGCAGTGTGTGTCAAGCAGTTCTCTTTATCTGATTGAAGTACAGATGCAGTAACACGAGCGATCAGTGCGCCTAGCGATCAGTATGCCTGTGCAACTCAGTCTCGCAGCAGTTCATAAAATAGCCACGAAATTTAATCTATTGCTTCATGTCTACAAATCCATGAGAATTATACAGTAATTTGAAAATGTAGGCTACTCTTCATTATTCATTTAACCAGGAGATTTTTTCCTGTTTTTTCCTGTTGGCAGACCAGATAATTACTAAATGTCACCTGATTTGTATTGTTTGATGTACTGTTTTGTGTTATGTGTGCCTTGTAAGGTGACCTTGAGTGCTTTGAAAGGCGCCTTTAAATAAAATGCATTATTATTATTATTATTATTATAATTCACTGACAATTTTTATCCTCAAAATTTCTTAACACAACAAGAACATGTCCTGGATAATTCAACACAATGCTTGATCAGAAAAAAATGAAAAATGTTTGGATTTCAAATCTTTGTTGTGATTGTGATTTGGCACAGAATAAAATAAAGATTGTTGATTTGATATTTTATTTATTTTATGTTTCCTTTTTGTTATTTCCATTATCACTTTCGGTTTAAGCATTTTCCAATTAAAGCTTTTGCATTTTAAAGTAACTTTGGTTCATTGTCATTCAAGTTCACACAAACATTTATATAAATTCACATCTTCATCTTCAGGGATATATTAGGTTACATCTAACTGTGGTACATAAACACCACTCTCATTGCTTTATGAGTTAAACATTTTCTCAGCTGGCTTAGGAGAGTTACACTTGCTCACACCCTGAATGAGTTGGCACAGAAACATGCAAGCTGTGGTTGACTGTGGTTAATACTAAGGTCATGACTTGTGTGATCAATGGTAGCTACGTGCCTAAAAGCCATGCATCTGAACGGCAGAGAGGTTGTGAACTCAAAAGTTTAGAAAACAGAAGCTATTGCAATATCACTTGGAGTTCCTCATGAGGGTTAAATTCCGTGCTCCACCAAAATGTTATCGAAGCAGCGTCAGTAACTCAGCCTGGTTTGTCAAACTGAATGTGATCGCTTTGCTGTTTGGACTCATTCCTCTATTAGAAGAAAAATAAAGTGATGATTTATAAGTAGCATCAAGTGACGTATCCAATCGTGACGTATCCAAGATGGCGCCAGTGTGTGTGGCTGACCGTCTGGTGTTCCTGCAAGTCTTAGTGTTGTTATTGTTTTCAATCATTGGCACTAAACACATTGAGTCTCTGCTGGTGTATGATCGCCAGTCTCTTTTGTTTATCCGGCGGAATGTCAGTGACTTAAGTACTTTTGATCACAGCGGACAGTATACCTCACCCCCGTTTTTGGCGGGAATCCCACCTCACCTGTACCGGGCCCCGACCCTACCTTCCCGGCGCAAGCGTTCCCGTCGCCGCGGTAGACGCGGAGATCGGCTGGTGAAGCTGAAGCTCTGCCTGACACGATCTACGTTCATTTCTCGGACATGATACGGATTGCTCCCTCATCTCGTTGTGCCCCGGCGCTTCCTCGAGCCCATCGACACCTGCCTGGTGCCTGTCACCGGCTCTTTTGAGGGACTCCAGCCCCGCCGTCTCTGCCCCCTCCGGCTCTCTAAGCGCGGGGTAAACTACCGGCTTCTGAGGACGCTACCCCGGGCTCACCGTTCCACCGGACCAAAGGCCCCAGCTCCCACCAGGATTGGATTGGTGAACGCTAGATCCCTGGCGAACAAGACTTTCATCCTGAGGGATTTCTTCAGCTCCCGTGGCCTGGACTTCCTCTGTATGACAGAGACTTGGATCGGTGTCGGTGAGTGCAGCCCTCTGGTTGAACTTTTACCTGCAGACTGCTCTTACTTTAACTCCCCTCGGACGTCAGGTCGTGGAGGAGAACGGCGACAGTTTATAAAATAAATAATGTAAGCAGCGCACCGTCTCGCTGCTTACATTATTTATGTACAGAACTTTGTTTCAGCTGTGGTTGTTTTAAAGTGCTTTATAAATAAAGTTGAGTTGAGTTGAGATAAGTGATTTGAATGTTTTAGCTTAGCTTGGTTTTTTAGCCATAGCTGCCACATCGCAGTAAAAAAATGGTCGCTAACTTTGGCAAATCATTTAGTGTCCATCAATATATATTCAGATTTATGCTATTGATGGTGCATTCACTTCATAAATCATGACACACTGCTCTGCCCCGCATGAAAGTACAAGAGCCTCTTTTAATAATAAAAAAACTATAGGTATCAGTAACATCTGCAAATTTTAGTAAAGATCAGTATAACTCCCCAAAATCTGGTTTTAACCTCTCACCTTGGTGCAGAGATGAAGACATACACTTCAGGTTGTGTCAGTTACAATAACGCAATAAAGCACATTTCTTACTACACCCATCAGTGATGCTCGGTGTTCAGAGATGCAACAGACAAGTTATATTGACCTCAAAGCAGATGACTTATAGTAGTATCAATATTAAAAGGTAAAGTTATTGCTGCAAGATGTTTCAATGCCTTGCTTCAACTTGTCAAAAATCACAAGATCAGCAAGACAACTCTAAACTGTATCTTAATTCACTTGAATTCAGACTGCTTCATCACGATCTCAGATTTCATCCATCCATAGAAATGAAATGTAAACAACTGTCCAGTAGATGGCGCCATTTTACTTCCAGACAGTGAACCATTTTCAGCTCAATTGCTTCACATTCCTTCAGGGCACTGCAGACTGGAAGCTTTTATCTAGACAGGCAGAAACATTGCTTTTCATCCTGGTTTCAAGCTACTCCTCAAAATACGTATCTATAACAATAAATATTTATGATTTACTAAGCAACCATCAAAGTTCAGATAAGCACAGACATTATTTATCAAGAGTTTACAATCAAAAACTTATCTCATACATTTGATTGACACTGGTGTGCAAAAGACATTGGAAATCAGGGAATTTATAGGAAAATATGGAAAATGTAGTCGATACAAATCCAAAATATGGAAAAATTCTATGGAGGAGACTGTTGGTCATAATTAAAAATAAAAACCCAAATATAAAAGTAACTTGGATACCATTAAGAAGTTCATCATTATCAAGGTTATATAATTACAGTAATAATATTTTGAATTATAGTAGTTATACTGGGATTAATCAGGCCATAATTAAACTTAAAAAGAAAAAGGGAAATTGAAAAATCAAATTGAAAAGGTAGAATTACATTTTGAACATATAGTGACAATGAACTTAAGTTGAATTTAAAATGCAAAAGCTTTGATGTAAAATCTTAAATTGAAAGTTTACTTGTAAAGATCGAATTTAAAAATATGAAAGTCGAAATGGAAAGTATTTAATATTAAAAGCTAAAACAGCATTTTCATTTCCCAATTTGTCAAATAAAATTCCATCTTTTCTATTTTCCATATTACTTTTCAAGTTGCATGTAAGTGAGCAGGCATGGCCGGCCCAAAAGCAGGAGGGAGGGTTTGAAACAGCTGGGGTGCAGGGGCACCTTATGGACAGCAGGGGGAGCTGACTGCTAAAGGGCACAGTGAGTTTGGCAGAGCGGTATGAGTCCAAACTAGAAGAAGAACTGAACCGTGCTCTAACTCTAACATCCACATCGGCTGCAATGGTAAAGTCTGAAACCAACAGTGACACCTGGTGGCATTTACCAGACATAGCGAGAGGGCAGCTGATCACAGATGACTAGGTGCTTCAATAGCAACATTAAATCAATTAAAATAGGCTACCATACCCATCATTAACGAAACAAAGTACTTGTACCCTTCTGTCATCCTAAGTACAGTGAATAACAATATTAACTGAATATTTACTGTGTAATAAGTTTTAATGCACAAGGGAAAAGACCAAAAAAGTGTGGGATGATTACCATAATTACCAAGTGCTATATTTAGAACAACAATCTTTTGTTTACATGGCAGATAAACTCTAAGAAGAAAAATAAACAACAAACTACTTTAAAGAAGGTGAAAAATGCACACCACCACATGGACAGCGCAATGGTGTGAATTATCATAGATCCACCTTTTCTGAACAGTCTAGCCTTTCTGAGAAACTGAGATGAACAATGATTACTCAACCATAGCAAGTTTCACAGCATATTATATTATATGCTGATGAGGTCTTTTCATATTTCTTGTTTTTACTCTCCATTAGTGCTGCTCAGTGTCAGTCCACACTGGAGGCCAAACTGAAGGCCCTGCAGTGCCACTTCACCTGGGACATCGTCTCGAGGACAAACTGGAGGATATCGGCACTGGTGAGGGGAACAGCTGGCTGGGTCACATTTACAACCTACAGAGGTACATTCACAACCAGTTGGGCTTGACTGAAGATGCCCGGCATTTCTTCAGTTTTGTCTCATCTGTCCAGTGTATATCGTGTGTGTGTGTGTGTGTGTGTGTGTGTGTGTGTGTGTGTGTGTGTGTGTGTGTGTGTGTGTGTGTGTGTGTGTGTGTGTGTGTGTGTGTGTGTGTGTGTGTGTGTGTGTGTGTATGTATGTACATGTGATTAGAGAATGTATATTTGTGGAACTTGCATGCCTGTGGTTAGGGTGTGGTCTAAAACAGCACAATAACTGTTGTTTCCTGTAGATTAAAGAGTTTGTTTGTTTTTTTAAAAACTTTTTTTAGACTACCTCTTTTTCAGAGGCATTGCTTTCAGACACATACAGTGCCTATAAAAAGTATGCACCCCCTTGGATGTTTAACCCTTTTATTGCTTTTATGAATTGAATCATGGTAAATAAAATTTGGCTTAAAAAAATTCACATAAAAACCTTTAATGTCAAAGTAAAATCAGGTTTCTACAAAGTAATGTCAATTAATTGAAATATATAATGTAAAAATAAGTGACTGCATAAATATTCACCCCCTTCAAGTCAGTATTTAGTAGATGCACCTTTTGGACACAATCACAGCACTGAGTCTGTGTGGATGGGTCTCAGTCAGGCTTACACATCTGGACACTGCACTTTTACTCCATTCTTCTTTGCAAAACTGCTGTCATGACATCAAGGCCTCATCGTGACCTTAATATTTCTAAAATCCTGGCTATGGCTTTGGTTGGTTTCTGTTGTTTTCTACAGTTACAAATGCATTGATACAGTGATCAAAACTTCAAAATGGTCAAAATGAATTCACTGATCTTTGCTGGACTGGGTGGTTGCTACATTGGTTCTCTTCACATGTATCTTTCACACAACTGTGACAGTATAACCACAGTGTGCATGTTTTTGTGCCAAGTCATTCAGAATGTGAAAAGATATAACTCTTGTAACATAAAAAATAGGGAAGAGGTTGGCACATCACTGGTGGAAGTATAAATGGTTTTTGAAGTGTTGGTTTTATTTTGAGCAGAGAGGAAGAAGAACGATTACCTTCGAGACATTTCACAAATTCCTTTTTTTGTTGACGACCTCGGTGAGTTGAGTTCTAACTGGGTGAGTTTTATTAAAATAATTATAAAGTGTTATTTATATGATGCTCATGGTTGATTTTCATTGTGATGCGCTGAAGACGTTAATGACTTCATTATAATAATGTATGATAGTTATTTAGTAATAATATAGTCACATTTGATTCTATTCAGTAAACACAACTCCTGCTGTGAATCTTGCCATCTTGTCTCTTTTCTGTGTTGTAGGCATCATCACACTTTCACCTCTGAATACCCACTAACCTTTGATGATCCAATATTGATTTAAACTTTACTGACTGTTTAAAATATTTTGTCATGGTAATATCATATAACTTAATGTGCTAACGTCTAGTAACCTAATAATCATCCAGCAATTTGGGCATATTTTACCATTCAATAGCTATGGATGACAAATTTAAACCAGCTGTTTTGTTGTTGAAATGTTTATATTTATTTAGTATAGTGTCATTTATTTCACATTATTTCCCCCTTTTAAAAAAAAAAGAAATATAAATAACAATTATATTTTAAGTGATAACCATTTAAAAGGTATTCATTCAAAGCTGAGTATTCATTACAGCTGTTTACAGCAAGAAAGTGTATTCATTTTGCTACTTTTAAAATGAAGCAATATAGTTCCTTTATTCATTATCTTTATATCTAAGCATGTCCAGTAACTCCTCTTTTTAAACACAGGCTCACTGTATAAAGTGTTTCTTGTAATCTGCAGATTTCCTCATCATGATGAAGCTGATCCTGTCTCTCACTCTGATCTGGACTCTGCTCAGCAAAGGTAACCTCACTCACTGTGGTACAAAAACATTGCTGGTGAATATTTGTAGAAAGAAGTTATGTTTTCTGCATAATGTCATTTTTTAAAGAGTCTGTGTTTCTATTGTATCATTTCCAAGTCTGCGTTTCCTCTCACACCCTGCCTGAGCTTTCTTAAGCAGGGTGTGAGAGGTTTTTTACTTCAGTTCCTGTTTTATTTTGAAAGTTTTTTTTGAAAGGTTTTGTCCTTGTGTGTGTCTCTCTCTCTCTCTCTCTCTCTCTCTCTCTCTCTCTCTCTCTCTCTCTCTCTCTCTCTCTCTCTCTCTCTCTCTCTCTCTCTCTCTCTCTCTCTCTCTCTCTCTCTCTCTCTCTCTCTCTCTCTCTCTCTCTCTCTCTCTCTCTCTCTCTCTCTCTCTCTCTCTCTCTCTCTCTCTCTCTCTCTCTCTCTCTCTCTCTGCCTTAATTCAATGTTTGCATCTGAAAGCCTCTTATCAAATGCTGCCACTGTCCACATCCAAGTCCTCTATTAAGTCATTACAGGTGGCAATTAATTTAACTTACTTTGACACGGCAATGTAAGAAAAGAGTTTGACAGGACAAAATGTTCTCCAAAACTGAATACAGACTCAGTTTTGTGGTCATAAAAATGGAAATAACACCTAAATACCAAGGTTTAAAACTATTGTTACCTATCAAATTGCTTCCTATTACCAGTTGTCTCAAACATGGAGACAAAACTCACTAAAAAGCCTTGCTTTAATCAATAATACATGTCATGTAAAATGAGCACCTAAATGCTGCAACCATTACATGTTTCAAGTGATTTCTGATTTTAAATACACATCTTGATAACAGTTTATTGGATTTATTTTTGACTCTCTTCAGATTAACTTTGCATACTTTATTTATGTTAATAGGATAAACAGGATTGATGCTGATTGTTCAACTCACCATCTTTTATTTCATGAATTGCAGCTGAAGCTCTCAAGTGCTTCGTTGGTGAAGGGAGTAGCAGCAGCTCCAAAAACTGTAGCGATGGTGAAATTTGTGCAACTGTTGCCACACAAGGTAACTGTAAAGGTCTGATTATTTATTTAGACTGATTTTCTTTGTCTTAGACTTACATTTTACATTTTTGAATTGCAGGGGATGGACCGGAAAGATATTCAAGGTGTGTGCCGTCCTCCCTTTTCAGAGTAGGAAACCACACACTTTCATACAATAGTGGTGATGACTCTGTGACTGCAGCTGTTCATGTGTGCGACAAAGATGACTGCAACAAGCAAGCCATACCTCGTAAGTAAAGAGAAAGGTTTCCATTTTTAAAGACACTAAATCACACTCACATGTAATATCAGTCTAATGTTGGTCACAGTGAAGAACAATAAGTCACTTTGTGTCTTGTACAGTTTCTGTCATGTCTCCTGTCCTGTTTCAGTCCCTGGTGTTCAGAAGAACAACAACCTGAAGTGTTTCACCTGTGATAATAAATCACCTCCTGTGTGTAACCAGACACTACAGTGTGTAGGAGTGCAGGACCGCTGCATTAGTGGAAATGGTGAGCCATCATGATCATTTTATGCTTCAAAGCACATCATTCCTTGCTGAAAGTGTCAAATTCATGCTGATTCAATCTGAAAAGCTTTTAAAATCTGTGGTCTAACAATGAATTTGTTGTCCACAGTGACATCTGGAGGAAAAGATGTGTTCTTTGGATGCGTCTCTGCAACCCTCTGCAAAGCAGATCGCTTGGAGTTCCTTATTAAGGATGATAAATTCTCTACTCCAAAATGTTGTGACGGCAACTTGTGTAACTCAGCCTGGTCTTTCAAACTGAATGTGATCACTTTGCTGTTTGGGCTCTTTACCCTTATCTTCTATTAGAACAAAGAGAAACTAACAAAACTGCAAAAGGACGTGTGAAGATTGTGTGAATGAGTCATTTACACAGTGAGATGTCCTTTTTAAGTTTTGAAAGCTTTTTTAGCCATTACTGCAGCATCCCAGTTAAAAAAAAAAAAAAAAGTTAGCTAACTATAACGATAATCCTTACACTTTACAATGATCGCTAATCTTTGGCAAATCATTTAGTGTTCATGAAAATGCATTCAGATTTATGCTATTGATGATGCATTCACTTCATAAATCATGACACACTGCTCTGCCTTACATGAAAGTACATGACACTTTTAATAATAATCCTATAGGTACTGGTAACATCTGCAATTTTGACCTTGCATTACTTGATATCTGATCAAATTTTGCAGTACCTCCATCACTAGCATCCAACTTGGCAGGTCCATGATTTCTTTTTGCTTTTTTTCCCGCTTGCTTGATTTTGAGAAATAAACGTTAATAAATGCAAAACTTTGAATGGACAATGGAATTCTTTTAAATAATATGAGACTTTTGATACACGTATAATACTTGTAGGGCATCAGGCATAGAACGCTGCTCTTTGTCTGCTTCCTGTGATAAAAAAAAAAGTTTCCTTCAGTTCCTCCTGTGTTTTCTCTCTCTTTAATCCTGGAATGTGCTTATTGAAATAGACAATATAATATAACCTGAGACAAATTACAAGTTTTCTATTAGAATGGGCTTGCTGTATTTTTGCATTGGACCATTTGAACAGGAGATGTGCAGCAGCTGTGAATATATAAATATGCAAGTAAAAAAATAGATATAAGCAGCATAAAAAGTAAGGAAATTTATGTTTGGTAGTATGGAGTATTTCTTTGTAACAATGCTTCTTGGCAATAAATCTCATACCATTGGAAAGTCTCTTTATTCACCTTTTTAAATGGAGCTAAATTTGTGGGATGAGCAGCATTTGAGTATGTGGGTTGCTGCCATGAAAAATTTGGCAAATCTTCTCAGCCAATGCCAAACAGCTTATTTTGCTGTGGCTATTGCCTCTTGTTTTTGAGCTCATGCTACCCCCAAGGAGCTGCCAATTAGGTACCAATCTGGCACCCGTGAGCAGGTCAGTTGGTGTCTGCTCCAAGAATCAGCATGCCATGTTTGACTGATCTGGATAGGGCCCGTGCGATAGGTCAACTGTGTTCTGCAAAACCAAGTTGCAGCATTATTTGGAATGCATATTCCTTACAAGTGTGGCACCATTTAAAAGGGAAATAAACAGGCTTTCCAATGGTATAAGATGTATTGCCAAGAAGCAATCTTACAACAAAGAAATACTCTACCAAACACACATTTCCTTACTTTTTGTGCTATGTTTATATATAACAGAGGTGGGAAAACAAAGTAGCATGAGACACATGACATTTTTAGTAACTTCAAACAAATGTATTTTGGTGCATGTGTGCATTCCAGTCTTCAGGTAACAACGCTTTATACTGTTGTGATCTTTTCCTCTGTCAGTTAGGGCCGGTCAAAATGTCCTCAGATGGGAATCCCTCCTGATGACTTGTTTTCTCCGGGAGGGAATCCGGAGAAAAACCCCACCTGAGGCCTGTACTACGAAGCTGGATTTTCTCTTATCGAGGTAACTTCAGGGTTAACCCTGGGTTTTCCGTACTACGAAGCTGGTTCACTTCTTACCGGGGTAAATCACCATGGTAACTTATGCTGAACGGCTAACCTGCTCCGGAGCAGGTTAATGTTCTGGATAAGAGATCAGCGAGTACAAAAGCACCACCTCCTGACCAATCAGCTCTCTTAGAAAATGACCTGCCCATTCTTAAAAGATCCTGGCTGTCAACATTGGTGCGCGGATTGCGAGAGGAGCGCGTAGGAGAGAAAGAGTTTTTAGGGATAGATGCAATTTTTTAATTGGCCAAAATATATATTTAAAAAATAATCATTGAGGCACGTGGGGGATATTATTCTGTATGTTATACAGTTGGTTTGAAATCATTCACTCAAATGGTTGTAGCGCATAATAGGTTTGTATTTTGAATGTTGAATATTAAACTAACTTAATGTCTCTTATGAAAGGAAGGGCACTGAGGAAGCGCTCTGCCCCAAACGTCTGTGCCGTAATAAAGTGGCATTGTGTGATCAGAGTGCTGTCCGTTTATATTGTCTGATAAATTAATATTGTATGATCTCATGAATTTACACATTAACAGAGTCGGCAATTTTCTGCCAGCATTCATTCCTGGCTTTTGCTGCAGCAACAGTGTTGCTTTTGGCCTGATGATGTTTGAATTCTTCATATTTATGAAGAATAATTGTCTGCTCCTCCATGGTAAAGTAGTCTGCTTTGCAGGGTTTCTGCATGTTTGTGATTGGTCAGACGCTGCAAACACCTCCCCTTTATGTGAACGCGCAGAGATCCAGATGGGAAAACCCTGGGTTGATTTACCGAGTTGATATCCAGCTTCGTAGTACCGCTTATCCTGGACTGCGAAGATCTGGTTAAATCAATCCAGGTAACGGAGAGAGATCCTGGATAGGTTAATCCAGCTTCGTAGTACAGGCCTCTGTGGTCACGCCCTGTCGAATTGGTATTGAATTAAGTAATGGCAACAGAAAAGCTGTCCCCCTGGTGGTTGAGTCTTGTTTCACCTTAAATCCTACTGTAGGAAGCAACGGCCAAAGGGTTTCTATGAAAAGGCAGATGGTGAACAGCCTGAAAAAAAAACTTTTGTCAGAAGGTATGTTTGCTTATTTTTGCTTTAATCCCGGTACACAGAAAACAGGATTGGACCAAGAACTGATTCAATAAACTCATTAATCAGGAGTTTTCAAGAAGTTACACATTACTGAAGGAGGCTTCACTACTTACATACATAGGTGCTTGTTACTTACTCATTGGATGTTGCAGTTATGATTAAAATAATTATTCACCAAGCTAAAACATTAAACTGTTGAAGACATCTCACTGTGTAAATGAATGAGAAGATAATATATGTATTTGGCTTATTCACACACTACACATGCTAATTCGTTTCTCTTTGTTCTAATAGCAGATAAGGGTAATGAGTCCGAACAGCAAAGTGATCACATTCAGTTTAACAGACCAAGCTGAGCCACAGACGCTGCTTTCACAACATTTTGGTGGTTGAAGGAATTTCGCAGACAGGAAGAACTCCAACTTAGAAACATCTTCACAGAGGTTTGAAGAGACACATCCCAAGGTATTAAATGCTCTGTTCCCACGATCTTCCACTGTGGATGACAGAAATTTGTTAGACCAAAATCTTTAATGTTTTTTCAAAACTTGAGTCGCAGGAAATTGACACTTTGAAGGCAGGAATAATGTGTTATGAAATGATCATAAGGGGCTTACTTGTCCCATTAATGCAGCGGTCCTGCACTCCCACACACTGTACTGTCTTGTTACACACAGAAGAAGATCGATCATCACAGGTGAAACACTGCAGGTTGTTTTTCTTCAGATCATTACGGTCTGAAACAGAACAGAAGACATGACAGAAACTGTACAAGACACAAAGTGACTTATTGTTCTTCACTGTGACCAACATTAGACTGATACTACATGTGAATGTGATTTAGTGTCTTTAAAAAGGGAAACCTTTCTCTTTACTTACAAGGTATGGCTTGTTTGTTGCAGCCATCTGTGTTACACACATGAAGTGATGTAGACATGAACCGAAAACCAACATTGAGTGAAAATGTGTGGTTTCCTTCACTGAAGGAGGATCGCAAACACGACCACGTAGTGGTGTTTATGAGATTGCCATTCCAAATTACTGTAAAGTGAAAATCAGACCAAACACTGTAACACAGAACTGAGTATGTGAATGACCTTAAGGAACAATCAGATTTATTTGTATACTTTTTACAGATACCTTGTTCAACAGTAGTTGCACACTTCTGAGTAGAGTCACATGGACGCAACACCAGTGTTTCTTCTCCTGTACCCTGCCAACACTGAAGAGCTTCAGCTGTAAGTTATGAAATAAATCAGGGTGAGTTAAACAATCAGCATGAATCCTGTTTGTCATATAAACACAGATACAGTATACAAAGTTAATCTGATGGGAGACAAACACAAAATACATCACACAATGGCAGAATGATATTTAGTAAGTTAATTAAATAAATTGTTCTTAACAAATATAAAATATCAGGAATAACTCATGAAATTAAATGACTGCAGTCTCTGAGTGCAGTCTCAGTTATCTAAGTTATCTAACTTTCTAAAAATGTGTAAAGAATGAAACAGCCCTTTGTAAAATGATGTGACATGAGACTGTTCTGTGGCTAATAATGAAAAACTGTTGATTGCGGTTTTGTTGATTGCGGCTTTAAAGATTAATCATGTCCTGTGCTTGAAGTCAGTGTTAATATCTTAATTATTTAACCAAGACCATCATCTTTCCCTTATCTTAACAAAGTGCTTCCTTTTTGTAACTTGACAGCTCCATTAAAGACGTTTCTTTGTTATGCTGATTAAAAACAAAACCTGTGCAGCATTATATTTCTTTCTAAACATATTTCTTTTTGAAAATGTGTCTTCTTAGTGTTCTTATGTTAGTTTTTAGATTTGTTCGTAGATTATGAACTTGAACAAAAGTCAGCAGCTGGCAGACAAACAACAGAGGTAAAAAGTGAGGAGAATGATGAACTAGCTGACATGACAGGTACCTGCAGAAATGCTGTTTTAAGAGTGAGTGAGGTTACCTGTGCTGGAGAGAGTCCAGATGAGAGTGAGAGACAAGATCAGCTTCATCATGATGAGGAAATCTGCAGATTACAGGAAACACTTTATACAGTGAACCTGTGTTTAAAAACAGGAAGTTACTGGACACACTTGAATACTTGAATACGTGAAATCATTATTTTTCCTTAAGTAATGTCTTGATCTATACAAATAATGGTAATTTTATATTTTCTATATATAATGGCATGCCATTTAGGAAATGAACCAAAGAATATACGGAATGAATGTTTGAATATGTAGAAGAGAGAAACACAATACTCTTAGTACAGTACAACCATCAAAGCAAGGCCATCATTCAAACCAACAAACATAATAATATTATATATAATATTAACCCTCCTGTTGTCCTCAGGTCAAGGAAGGACAGGAGGGAAGGAAGAAAGAAGGAAGGAAGGAATTGGGAAGGAATGAAGGGAAGGAAGGAAGAAGGAAGGAAGGAAGGAGTAAGCAGGAATGGAGGAAAAGAGGAAGGAGAGGAGGAAGGAAGGAAGGAAGGGAAGGAGTAAGGAGGGAGGGAGGAAAAGAGGAGGAGAGAAGGAAGGAAAGGAGGAAGGAAGGAGGAGGGAGCAAAGAAAGAGGGAAGGAGGAGAAGAACGAAGGAAAAATTAAAGACAGAGGGAGGAAGGAAGGAACAGTCAAAAAAGATGGGGTCAATTTGACCAGGGAGGACGACAGGAGGGTTAATAAGAAAAACCAAAAAAAGCAAAAAGACTGGACAACAGAGGTATAACACTGGAAACCAAGAGAACAAAATTATTTTTAATAAAACTCACCCAGTCAAATTCAACACACCCAGTTAGTCAGCAGACAGAAGTGCTTATAACTCCACCAGTGGTGTGTAAGAAGTGAAAAGGTGGTTGATCTGCATGAATTATTAACAGAGAACAGTCAAACTGAAACTGGCACTGGCATGTTCTTTACAGCTACAATAAAAGTTACTAAGCCGGGAAATAGTTAGAATCATTGCAGCAAAATATTTGTGATTTGTGATCAATCATGTCTGAGCCTAAATGTAAAGAAGACAAAAGGTATGCTTTTCTTTAAAACCATGGTAGAACCTCCTAATGTTTAAGGTGAAAGGATTGATATGTCACTGATTTTAAATAGCTTGTTGTGACACTGGATCCAAATTTGAACTTAAAGAAAGCACATTTTAGATATATTAGAAACAGTGTCTCTTTGGACCATTTAATTATGTATGCATACACGTTCATTTACGTGTATATATAGGCTATGAACGCTATTTTATAGTATAATGTATTTACCTTGACTTCGACTAATTCGAGCAAAACATACAAGCCGATTTTCTAGTATAAATAAATTATATCCAACTGGCAAACGAAGTAAAAGACCAGAAACAGATTTTCAGTTTGATATTTCAGTTGGTTGAATTTAAGTCAGCAAGTCCTTAAATCTTCTTATAATGCTTAGTGAAGCCACATTGTTCTGTATCACTGTATTACTTAAATGAAGTCCTTGTGTACTGTGACAGGATGAGAAATAATTTAAAATATGAATGGATCATTTACACATGCTTCAAATAAATATTAATTAAATAATTAATAATAAATATAGTGCAATAGACTGCCTTTTTTTAAACGGAAGAGCCCCCATGTCTCGCTCGCTGAACCCACCAAATTCCATTCAAAAAAGCAATAATTAACTAATCTTAAAAAAACACTAATACAAAGTCGACAGAAGAAAATAAAACTCACCCAAACCATCGTTGCTCGTGTTTTCACTGTTTGAACTATGACCAACTGTGATTTGGTCTAAATACATCACTAATTCACTGCATTAGACTTTAAATTAAGTGCGTTTTACAATAATTAAATCACTACTATTTTTGAATGGGGTTTGGTGGGTTTGGCGAGCAGCACATAGGGGGCTGTTTGTAATTAAAAAAGAATAGAAGATTATCTTTTTGACGAATAAGGTCGTATTTCAGCGAGCAAACATTAAATCTGTTGTGCTATTAAAGGCACCATAATTGTTTTTTAACGTCAAACAGACTTAATTCAAGTAGGCTACTCACTCATGTCAAAATTTAGGGTCCTAGAAATGCGGTCCTGAGTCCCCTACTCCATCCCATATAAAATAATCCAACAATAGAGCTGTCTCATTGTTATCAGATTTACCTCTAATGGCAAATGAATATATAAAGTTGAGCGATGTTTTCCTCACGTATCCTCCGCTGTCAACCACAATGCGTTTCATGTGTCAATAAACTTTTGTCAGCCTTGTCATTAAACAGGGAGAGACTTTACGAGCTGGCATCATGTTTAAGGTCTTCAAAACTAAAGCCTACTACTCGTCATTTGAATTTTGCATTACTGTTGATTTTATATTGAATCTGAGACACTGCCACATCCGACTCATTTTGATGGAGTGATATGAAAACATCACTTCCTTCAATGCATCAAAATGAAGCCTTGAACATCATATCAATCAAATTTAGGAATTATTTTTGATCAAACTCACCCAGAAAAAAATTCAACTCGTCAAATTCATCAGCAGACAGGATTTTTTTTCACAGGCCTAAAGGCACAGTTTCACTTTCACTAGTGCTTCTGGTCACACAAACACAACTTCTTGCAAAACACCCTGCAGGATCCCATCCAGCTCCAGCTGCTGTTGCATGAGACAGATGGAGCTTATCTCAGACCTATTGTGAGCGCACACTTTAAGTTTAGACAGAATTCAGTGTATAAAAACAAAATAAAGAAGTCAAAATGTACCGAAAGGGCATGTTGTTCCAAAAAAGAAGTTGTTACACAATGTTGAAAGAGGGAGCAGGAAGTTGTGTGTGTGTGTGTCCGTGAGTATGACTTAAGCCACTTTCAGGGACACAACCCAGACTTAACACAACACAAGAGCACAAGAAATGAATGTAAACTCTATGTAAATACCCCAAAAGTAAGTGTGTGTGTGTGTGTGTGTGTGTGTGTGTGTGTGTGTGTGTGTGTGTGTGTGTGTGTGTGTGTGTGTGTGTGTGTGTGTGTCCATATGAAGGGAAAATGTATATGTATGGGATATCTATCTATGAAACAGCACAAAAACAAGAACAGCAATTGCAACAATAGTTCCTGTTTTATACAGACTACCGCTCTACTGTTCAGATCCATGGCTTTTATACACATGTAGCTTTGAAGACACAGAAGTCTAACTTAATATGAAATATCTTCCCTCCAAACAAAACCATACTCATGCCTAATATACTACTTGAAATGAGCCTGTGGTTTTATCATTTTTTCGTCATTGTTTTCTTTTTTCTTTGTCTTTTGCCCCTTTCTGCTTCTTTCTCTCTTCTCTCTTCTTATTTGGTTGGTTATGTTTTGATGGCTTTTTTATACCAAAGGGGAGAATTTTATATAAGCTGCTTGGGCTTCTTTTACTCTCCTGCACATTTATTTGCCTTTGTACTATGAAATATAATGTTTGTTTTATTATTGTGCAAATGAATAAAAAATAAAATAAATCTAATTAGTGAAGACAGACAGAAGTGTTTATCTGAGAGGGCCCTAAACAGGCGGGGTACACGTAAACCTGTGGTTGGGATCTCTATGAAACAGCATGAAAACAAGAACAGTCATTACAATAGTTTCTGTTTTCTAAACTTTTGAGTTCACAACCTCTCTGCCGTTCAGATGCATGGCTTTTAGGCACGTAGCTACCATTGATCACACAAGTCATGACCTTAGTATTGTAGTCAACCACAGTCAACCACAGTTTGCATGTTTCTGTGCCAACTCATTCAGGATGTGAGCTCTTCAGGAAGTGTAACTCTTCAAAACCAGCTGAGAAAATGTTTAACTCATAAAGCAATGAGAGTGGTGTTTATGTACCACAGTTAGATGTAACCTAATATATCTCTGAAGATGTGAATTTATATAAATGTTTGTGTGAACTTTTGGAAAATGCTTAAACCGAAAGTGATAATGGAAATAACCAAAAGAAAACATAAAATATGAAAATATCAAATCAACAATCTTTAATTTATTCTGTGCCAAATCACAATCACAACAAAAGTCATCTCAAGGTACTTCTACATTTATTTTTTCACAGACTAATGATTATCCTCAGTGTTTATCTGAGCTGCAGAGGCTGTAGACAACTATGACCTGAAGATTTGAAATCCAAACATTTTTCTTTCTATTCCTCATCAAGCATTGTGTTGAATTATCCAGGACATTTTCTTGTTGTGTTAAGAAATGTTGAGGATATATAAAAAAGCATTGTCAGTGAATTATCTGGTCTGCCAACAGGAATAAAATCTCCTGGTTAAATGAATAATGAAGAATACATTTTCAAATTACTGTATAATTCTCATGGATTTGTGGACATGAATCAATAGATTACATTTCGTGGCTATTTTATGAACTGCTGTGAGACTGGGTTGCACAGGCATACTGATCGCTCGGCTCACTGATCGCTTGTGTTACTGCATCTGTACTTCAATCAGATAAAGAGAACGGCCTGACACACACTACACATGAGCTATTTTGTCAGTTTCTCTTTGTTCTAATAGAAGATAAGGGTAGTGAGTCCAAACAGCAAAGTGATCACATTCAGTTTGACAGACCAGGCTGAGTTACAGAAGTTAGTACTACAACATTTTGTTGGCTTAACGATCTTTCCAACAACACCAGGAATGAGGTTCTCCACGTGAGAAAGAACTTCACAGTAGTTTGCAGAGACACACCCATATTTATAAAATCTTCTACCCTGGCCATCATCCGCTGTGGGCAACAATAATCATTGTTAGACTAAACATTTGAAGGCACCAATTATGTATTTTGAGGCACAACATTATCATGAAGGCTTACCAGTTGAGCTAACGCAGCGGTCCATCTTTCCAAAACACTGTGCTGTACTCCTACACTGACTGTTAAAATTCATCTCTTCATCCATACAGCCAAAACAAGTGAGGTTGTTTTTCTCCTGAAGAGCAGGGTCTGAAACAGAACAGAAGACATGACAGAAACTGTACAAGACACAAAGTGACTTATTGTTCTTCACTGTGACCAACATTAGAATGATACTACATGTGAATGTGATTTAGTGTCTTTAAAAAGAGAAACCTTTCTCTTTACTTACAAGGTATGACTTTACTGTTGCAGCCATCTGTGTTACACACATGGACAGATGCAAATTGAGCTCCACTACCATCGTTGATTGAATAAGTGTGCTGTCCTTCACTGAAAAAGGAGGATGGCTCACACGACCACCTGGTGGACTTAATGGCAGTTCTATTAAAATATCCTGTAAAATGAAATACAGACCAAACACTATAATAGTAGAAATCACATTTATTGTCCCATTTTTATTAACTGAATAAGTGAATGACATTAAGGAACAATCAGATTTACTTTTATACTTTATAGATACCTTGTATGGCATGACTTGCACACCGCTGAGTAGCTTTACATGGACGTAACTCCTTTATATTTCCTAAACCCTGCCAACACTGAAGAGCTTCAGCTGCAAGTTATGAAATAAATCAGGGTGAGTTAAACAAATCAGCATGAATCCTGTTCGTCATATAAACACAGATACAGTATACAAAGTTAATCTGATGAGAGACAACCACAAATTACATCACACTAACATAATGGAATTTAAATAAGTTAACTGAATAAATTGTCCCCATAAAAGATGTTTCTTCATTATGTTGATAACAAATATAATCTGTGCAGCATTATATTTCTTTTTAAAGATATTTACTGTTGCAAATTAGTCTTTAGTGTTTTTATGTTAGTGTGGAGATTTATTCTCTTGTTTTGAGCAGTGTATATTATATAACAAACAAAATTAATGATGATCATGGTGATCAATCTGAATTTGAACAAAAGTCAGCAGCTGGCAGACAAACAGCAGAGGTAAAAAGTGAGGAGAATGATGAACTAGCTGACATGACAGGTACCTGCAGAAATGCTGTTTTAAGAGTGAGTGAGGTTACCTGTGCTGGAGAGAGTCCAGATGAGAGTGAGAGACAAGATCAGCTTCATCATGATGAGGAAATCTGCAGATTACAGGAAACACTTTATACAGTGAACATCTGTTTAAAAAGAGGAAGTTACTGGACACACTTGAATAACAAACTGAACTGAACAAAGTTCAACAAGCCATTATTGAAAGTGAGGAGGAGGGGGGCGCGGGGATCACAAAAACAATTTAGAATAAATATTGGATCGTAAAACATAATGGACATTCAGTAGTGAAAGTCTGATGCTGATGACACCTACACCTCAGTACAGAAATCGTAAAAGTTAAGTTGAATAGAACTGAATACAACTATAATTGTCATAAATGCAGGCTGCAAGCTGATGAAGAAAAATGTCTTTATTTTTGGATGGATCAGAAAAAATAAAAGCTGAACAAAGAAGATGAACAGAACAGCGGCTCCAACCTAAACTGAACTGCAAACCTGGATTTAAATACTGACAGAACTAATAAGAGAATGAGGAAGAGGTGATTTAACATAAGGGCAGGCTGAGAGTTAACCGGCGGAGAAGACACTGGGAACAGGACAGGGCTGACGAGACTGATACAGGACAGGTGTGAAGGTAACAGCAAGCTGGGGAGAAAAACTGAAGGTAGGGCTAACGAACGTGATGCAGAGCAGGTGTGAAGGGAAAACTGCTGCAAAGCAAGGCAGTCATCCAAACCAACCAAATAATATAATAGAAAATATGAGTAACCAAAACCAAATAAGCAAAAGGACTGGACAACAGCAGTATAACAGGAAAAGAAGAGAACAAAAACACAAAATGTCCAAAAACCATGAGTCTATGACAATAATACCTATCATCAATTATATGAAAACATCGCTTCATTCAATGCATTAAAATAATGTACTGAGCATTATATAATTATTGTAATAAAACTCACCCAGTCAAAATTCAAGACGCCAAGTTCATCAACAGACAGGGCCAGTGTTGCGGCCACGGGCATTGCTGCTATTATATAAGGGTCACAAGCCCTACCCCCATGTTAAAATTATTGGTTTGGACCCCCCCCCCACACACACACACACACACACACTTACCATGATGATAATCAGTACGTACATCCGTTTATGCGCACACCCTGCATCGCCCCCGACAAGATGCTGCCCTGGCCGGCTGCCCATGTTGCCCATATCTATATCCACCATTGATAAAGATGGAGATAAGGTTTATTGGTTTGAATGATTTACAGAGAACAGTGCCTAATAAAGGAAGTTGTCTGGGTCACAATGTTGAGTAACATCACTAGAAAGACGTGAGAAGGATGCATGTGGTTGAATGGCATTTAATTCACATCTGCCCACTTCCAGAAATCTTGGAGTCCTGTTTGACTTAATTCTGAGTCAAACAAGTTTAATTCCTCATATCACAAAAATTGTCCAGTCCTGTTATCTACAATTAAGAACAATCTCCAAGCTCAAGTCGATGCTCACCCACTCTGACCTGGAAAAATTTTTTCATGCTTTCATTTTCTCCCGTTTAGATTACTGCAACTCTCTACTTTCTGGGTTACCTCAAAAATGTCTCTCTCGCCTCCAACTAGTTCAGAACGCAGCATCTACGCTCAAGGCCGTTGCCAGGATTTTTCAAATACCGAGGTCAAAAAGAAAACCACAATATAAACGTCAGTTCAATGAAATACATGATGTATTTATGTCATGGTCACTCTTGTGGTCCAGTTCTTTCTCATCACTTCCAATTTTGCAACTTAAATCAACTCCTATTTCAGTATTCTACGCTGGCTGTAGCTGACTACTGTAGTTTTGACATAGCAGCGGTATCTGCAAGTACTGTACGTGTCACGTGACGGTCCGTTGATGCAAGGATAATTGTCTCGTCTATATTCACTTCACAATGAAATGAAACTTGAGACAAGGTTTATTGGTTTGAATGATTTACAGAGTACAGTATTTAACAGTTGTCTGGGTCACAATGTTGAGTAACATCACTATAAAGACATGAGAAGGCGTAGACATGCATGTGGTTGAATGGCATTTAATTATATTATATTATCATATGAATTATTAACAGAGACTGGCTTACAGTCTGTACATGCTCTTAATAATTACTTTATTATGACGGTTGTCTCTTTCTGCATGTCTACGATGGAAAACCGCTTCACATGTGCTTAATCTGTCAAATCACAGTAACACATGATAAACCTCATAATGTTTTAAACCACATATCTGCTGTGAATAGCATTTTATTTCACATATGTTCTTTCTTCTATTTTAAATTTAAGTTGAGAATGAGCCCGTTAAGATTCATCATCTCATTTTCAAGTGTGTCCTTAGACACACACAAAAACATGAATATTAACAATTTCACAAGTACAAATACACACACACACACACACACACACACACACACACACACACACACACACATAGGGTAATACACACATAAGTGCAAAATGGGGGTCAGTGTTGGGCCCCCTATTATTTAGCCTATAGCTATATTAATGATCCCCCTCAACAGGATCACATATTGGCTTGATCAATCATGTCTTAATAGTCTTAATAACGAAGACAAAAGGTTTGGTGCAACCACCTAATGCTTATATTCTCATCAAAGGTGAAAGGATTGATATAGTCACTGATTTTAAATATCTTGTGACACTGGATCCACATTTTCAACTTCTATGTAGATATGTAAAGAAAAATGGTTAAAATCATCAAGTATGACTTTGGAGTTTTGGATATATATTACAGTCTCTCTTTGGACGCAGCCAAGAGATTTATGAATGCCTTGATTCTTTACCATATGTCTTACATGTTGGGGGCAGGCTGGAGAAACAGCTGTAAGACCTCTTGAGTCCAAACCAATTCTAAAAACTCTGGACAAAAAGCCAATGCAGCGCCATCACTGAATTAAATCGCCTTTCGAAGCACATTGTTTTGCTTTCTGTGTGAAATGCACTCCATAAAAAGTTGACCTTGACTTTGACTAATCCGAGCAAAACATACAAGCAGATTTTCTAGTATAAATAAATTATGTCCAACTGGCAAACAAAGTAAAATACCAAAAACAGATTTTCAGTTTGATATTGCAGTTGGCTGAATTTAAGTCAGCAAAGTCCTTAAATCTTCTTATAATGCCTCGTGAAGCCACATTGTTCTGTATCACTGTATTACTTAAATTAATTCCTTGTGTACTGTGACAGGATGAGAAATAATTTAAAATATGAATGGATCATTTACACATCAATAAATAAATATTAATTGCAATAGACTGGACTAAAGTGTTAAATTAGTGGCTCTACTTGTGTGCAAACCTTTTGAAGGCATGTTTAAAATTGTTCAGTCAAATGCCGAGTGTTTATTTTTAAAAGTAACACATTACATTACAGCATTACCTTCTGAGAAAAGTAAGTGGTCAGAGTACTTTTTGCGTTACCAAAAACGACCCCCCCCTTTGTGATTCCTCATGCATGTTGTTTTACTCCAGAACTCCTTTAAATATAATGACTGTACCATCATAAAAAGACTAATGCTCATATTTCAGCTCTTTTAGCAGAAGTGATTATCCAAGTTCAGCTAGTTCACTAGGGCGGAGTAGCAGCTCTGGTACAGGGAGAGATGCTTTTGTGAACATTTTGGAAAGATATGTTTGGCTCACTGTGGTGGCACAATTTAGACTATGGTGGGCTGCCACAGTCTATATTATTAAAGAGGAAACACTACTGTATATATGCTTTAAGGAACAGGACCCTGGACTCTTATCAAACTAATGACATTTGTAAATGATTGGACACTGTGGAGTCAAGTTACAGTATAAGGCTTTGTTTGTTCATGGCGAGATATTGCCATTGTAAAGGCATTTGATATGACCTCACCATTTTCACAGCACTGCATCACTTCTTAAGGCTGTACGATCAAATATGAGATTATTACATATTTTCATGACTCTTCGAGTATGTATAGGCTGCCAGAATGTGCTTGTTTTGGAAGAAGAAGAATTCCTTTAGATACAATAGGGCCTTCACAACCGTGGACATGCATATGACATGCAGAAGCCTCCACTCACCTTATCACGTAGCTGTCACATTGCCTCAGTTGTTCTGTTATGAATTTTTTTCTCTTAATAAAAAACTTCTGCTTTGGGTGCAGCACCATAAAACCAATAATGTATAACCACTGCTGTAAATTATGTTACAGCAGATTAATGGTCAGAACATTTGGCTGAACAAACTCTTCCTGCTGGGAATCTATGCAACAGTCATCTTTCCTGCCATAAACTGAACCAAGAACTGATAGGGCAGAAAGGTTGTTCCTTTTTGGATGAACAATGGAGCCATTAGCCAATGGTGGCAATAACTTATTTGAGTAGTTCAGTGGGAATGATGTCGACTGAACAGGTGGAGGTCTTCACAGAAGAAATAATATAGTTCAGGTAGAGTGATGGAGTGGAAAGAATTTAGAAGTAGCAGTGTTCTCAGAGGAAATGGATAGACTATTAAGGGATAGAGTAACACTAGCTCTAATATCAATTACTTTATCTCTAAAGAAATTCAAGAAATGCTGACATTTAAAGATGTGCACTTCACATGGGGTGGGAGTGGAGGAGGTGAGAAAATTTGATACAGTAAAAATCATTTTAAATGATACTTGCAGCTTATCTTTGGTCTACCTCCGCTCTGCCTTTCTGCATGCTCTCCTTATTTCTTTGATATCATTGTAGTGTTTTTTGTGTTCAAAACTGTGCTATTAAATAGTGAAACAAGTTCCTCAGTACTCAGATGGAGCAGCCTTGATAACAATACTGGTTGACACCTCGGTGGTGGAATCTAGGATGTGCGACTGGCAGAGGAGGAGCGTGAAGGAGATCAAAATAAAAAAATATTAACTAATTTTATCAGCGTGTTGGAGACACTGAGTCAAGAAGAGAGAGATAAATCCAGGGTGGTGTGTCCTTTAATATGGGTTGGGCCAGTTACAGATTGTTGGAGATCAAAAGATTCAAGTAGGTTTACAAAATCACCAGTTATGGCCTCGGAGGGACAGCAAATGTGAATGCTGAAGTCTCCAAGAAGAAAGAATGTAATCCATCCATATAAATGAATTGCCAACAACTGGCCAGCAGATGGCGCCATTGTAACTGTATCAAAAGCTCCCAGACAGTGAACCATTATCAGCACAATTACTTCACATTGATTCAGGGCTAAAGAAAGTTTTGTTTCCTCCACCACTGCAGACTGGAAGCTTTTATCTAGACAGACAGGAACACTGCTTTTCATCCTGGTTTCAACCTACTTTTTAAGTACTTCCATAAATAATTATGACTTAATAAACAACCATCAAAGTTCAGACAAGCACAGTCATTATTTATTAAGATTTTACAATCAAAAACGTATCATACATTTGGTTGATTTTTGGTCATAATTAAAATTAAAAGCACAAACAAATATAGTTATCATGATTATATAATTATAGTAGGAATAATTAGAAGTATAGTAATTATACTCAGAATAATCAGGCCATAATTAAGCTCATATTTAAAGATTACATTTAAAAGTTAGACTTAAATTTTTAAAATGTAGAAAATGTAAAAGTGACAATGAACCAAAGTTAAATTGAGAAGTTTACTCAGGGCCCACAAAAAAACTAAATCACAGCAGCACCGTTGTGGTCGAGAGGTTAGACCGCATGCCACATAATCGCAGCATCTGTGGTTTGAACCCAGCCAGGGAGCTTTGCTGCAGGTGATTCCCGTCTCTCTCTTCCTGTTTCCTGTTGGCATCTCTGCCAGTTGCTGCCTGAATAAAGGCAAAAAAAGCCCAAAGTAAATCTTGGAAAAAAAAAAAACCCCGCCCCTGGGATGAGGTGTGAAAAAACACAGGGAAGAGGATGACACATTACAGGTGGAGATATAAATGAGGTTTTCAGGTGTAAGTTTTATTCTGAGCAGAGAGGAAGAAGAACGATTATTTTCGAAACATTTCACAACGAGTTCAACACATTTTTCTCTATTATTTTTTTCCGTTGATGACCTGGGTGTCTTGAGTTCGAACTGAGTGAGTTTTATTAAAATAATTCAAAAATGTTATTTATATGATGCTCATGATTGATTTTCATTTAGATGCGTTGAAAATGAAACATTACAGTTCCTTTATATGTTATCCTTTATTATCTAAGAATATCCAGTAACTTCCTCTTTTTAAACACAGGTTCATTGTATAAAGTGTTTCCTGTAATCTGCAGATTTCCTCATCATGATGAAACTGATCCTGTCTCTCACTCTCATCTGGACTCTCTCCAGCACAGGTAATGTCACTCACTGTGGTACAAAAAATATTGCTGTTGAATATTTGTAGAAAGCTGTTATGTCATTTTTTAAGAGCCTGTGTTGGTCTTGTGTCATTTCCAAATCTGCTATTCCTGTATTATCCAGTGTTTCTTAATCTAATGTGCAACCCAGCCAGAGCCTCTTACCAAATGCTACTTTTGAGCTTAAACAAGTCCTCTATCTGGTTTAATAAGTCATCACAGGTAGCAGAGAGACTAATTTAACATGGCAATTTAAGAATATTACTTAAAAAGGTTGGCAGGAGGACATTGGAAAGTCATTTTTCACAAAATGTTCTCCAAAACTGAATATAGACTCAGTCTAGTAATTATAAAAAATGGAAATAACACCTAAATAGTAACATTTAAAATCAAATAGTTTCCTTTCACCAGTTGACTTTGCATTATTGGCCACAAGAAAAAAAAAAATCATGGTACATTTTTAGAAAGAGAGATAGTGTACGTGTCACCATGACAGAAAACTGTGCACCTAAATGCACTTTGCATACTTTATTTATGTTAATATGACAAACAGGACTGATGCTGATTGTTCAACTCACCATCTTTTATTTTATGAATTGCAGCTGAAGCTCTCAAGTGCTTCGTTGGTGAAGGGAGTAGCAGAAGCTCCCAAGACTGTAAGGCTGGTGAAATTTGTGCCAGAAAAGGTAACTGTAAAGGTCTGATTATTTATTTAGTCTGATTTTTCTTTATCTTAGACTTACATTTTACATTTTTGAAATGCAGTGGTGGGGAATGAAACATCTGCAAAGTGTGTGCCGGCCTCACTTTTCAATGTAGGAAACCACACACTTTCATACAATGTTGGTAATGGCTCTGTGACTGCAGCTGTTCATGTGTGCGACAAAGATGACTGCATTAAGCAAGCCGTACCTGGTAAGTAAAGAGAAAGGTTTCCCTTTTTAAAGACACTAAATCACATTCACATGTAGTATCAGTCTAATTTTTGATTTGATTTGATTTTGATTTTTATTTACGTGTCTTGCACCCTGGGGTGCCCAGCCCAAATGGACTTACAAGACACTGAAACAGTAGAAGAAAAGCACAAATATTAACAAAAGAAAACCAGATTACGGGAGAACAGGCATTATAGAAACTAAACATATAGATTGTCCCTAATGTTGGTCACAGTGAAGAACAATAAGTCACTTTATGTCTTGTACAGTTTTTGTCATGTCTCCTGTTCTGTTTCAGACCCTGGTGTTCAGGAGAAAAACAACCGGACGTGTTTCACCTGTGATAATAAAACGCCTCCTGTGTGTAACAAGACACTAGAGTGTGAGGGAGTTCAGGACCGCTGCATTAGTGGAACTGGTGAGCCATCATGATCATTTTATGCCACAAAGACCGTCATTACTGCCTTAAAGTGTCAAATTCACACTGATTCAATCTGAAAAGCTTTTAAAATCTGTGGTCTAACAATGATTTTGTCGTCCACAGTGACATCTGGAGGAAAAGATGCTTTCTTTGGATGTGCCTCTGCAAACCTCTGCAAAGCAGATCGCTTGGAGTTCCTTATTAAGGATGTTAAATTCTCTACTCCAAAATGTTGTGACGGCAACTTGTGTAACTCAGCCTGGTCTTTCAAACTGAATGTGATCACTTTGCTGTTTGGGCTCTTTACCCTTATCTTCTATTAGGAGAAAGAGGAACTAACAAAACTGCAAAAGGACATGTGAAGTGTGTGTGAATAAGCCAAATACATCTATATTAATTTACACAGTGAGATGTCTTTTTAAGTTTTGAATATTTTAGCTTGATTAATCATTTTTTAGGCTTAACTGCAGCATCCTAGTCAAATATATATATATATATATATATGTATGATTGCAGGCCTTTGGCAAATAATTGAATATTTATGAAAATGTATTTAGATTTATGCTATTGATGATGCATCGGCCTCCATTACTCGGTATGTGATCGAAACCAAATTTTGCTGTATCACCCATCTTTATCATCCACCTATGTTGGCCTATCTTGTTTTTTCTACTATGTTTGCTTGATTTTGAGGAATAAACCTTAAGAAACACAAAACCTTGAATGGACAATAGACTTATTTTGCCTGCGTACACCACCGTACATCCATGGTGTGTAAAAATGTGTTAAGTCTGATAAGATAATTGTTACTCTAAACTTAAAACTGACCCAGAAGAAATCTATCTACACCCACTTATACCTCTTCACTGCTTTTGTTGTCAGTCAGTCAGCTTCCCAAATAAACACAGAAATAGATTAGTCTTACTGTAATCATTCCTTCTGTTCATACTGATCATTTCAATATCTCCTCCAAATAGCCTTACAATGGAAGTGATGGGGACAAAATCCACAGTTTTCCACAGGCATTTAAGCCTATCTGAGAATAACATGAAACTTCAGCTGTCTGTCTGTCTGTACATACAAACACCTGCCTGTTAGCCCAGGGAGAGGGATTATTTTCCTTGTTCCATTTTTTAAGGGTTTTTACCTCATTCAAATCAAATTTCTATGGAAAGAGGATGTCATGTTGCTGTACAGACTGTCTAGCATCCTGATGCAAATGTGTGATGTGTCATATTTGGCTATCATAATAATAATAATACTGACATGACTTCATAACAAGACACATAGTTACAAGGCAAAAGCAGTGATCTTACATCCAATTTTGACAAAACTAAGATGATCAAACTAATTATTTGACCCTTCTTCATTTCACATTCCCCTTTTAATATTTTTAATCACAGTCCATACTTAATTGCAACAAAACCTAACGTATCATTGCATGGAGAGGTCATTAGGACTTACAATGCATGGTGATATGGATTCCATCTTGTGTAGCTGAAAAAACTACTGTAAAACCAGTAAAATACAGAGATAGTTTGGATCTGGATATGATTATAGGTATGTAAAAGGCCATCCACACTAAGAATGATAATTATAACTATAAACATCAACAGCTAATTCAAATAGACCCGTTACTGCTGTATGTTGTACAGAAAAATGATTGTGTGTTGATCAGAAGTATTTCAGTCACTAGTTGTCTCAGTATTTGCAAACCAAATTCATGTTGAAGCGCGATATGGAAAAGCATAAGCACACTCAGGTGCAGTAGTCTATTTACGCACAGCGACAACTCTGCTGCAGTTTTCGGGACTCAGTGAAAACACAGCTACACTGTATTAAATATGTAAAGTTACTGTGTTCTTTTAAAAGGTTTAATTAAAACTCAGCCCAACCCGAACCCAGTCAGAGTTCATAAACTGGTCCAGTTCAGTTAAGCAAATCATTACCGGACCATCAAATTAGAATAAATAGAGAAAGTTCTGGAGTATAAACCTATGTTTTTATAAATCAATAGCTACTGGTGCATTCAAATAAACAAGGCTTTAATAAAAAAGCGTTTTTCAAGCATGAGACCCCCCAAAATAGACTGTGTCTTATACACCGGTGCAACTAACTAACAATAAACACACCTGGGAGCAGTTGGGAAGTGACATACCGACAGTCAAAAGTCAGTCAACAGGGTCAGATTTCCTCTATACTGAACTCCTTTCAAGGCAAGGCAAGGCAAGGCAGTTTTATTTGTATAGCGCATTTCATACACAATGGCAACTCAATGTGCTTTACATAAAACAGAAAAACATGTCATTTGAAAACATACAATTAACCCCCCCCCCCCCCCCATAATAAAAACAAAGTACAGAAAAATAGCAAGACATAAATAAAATGATTGCAGCATAAAATAATAAATTAGCTTTAAAATCATTAAAAGGACATAGAGTGCAAATGAAAGATTAAAATGTAAAGTGCTTTAGAAGAGCTCAATCATAAGCACAGGAGAAGAGAAATGTTTTTAACCTGGATTTAAAAGTGTTCACTGTTGGGGCTGATTTCAGTGTCAAAGTCACTTACTTGGAGTTGTTCATTTTCCTCTTGACAAATGCTGGCAAGATTTGAATCATGCATAAATGGTCATAACGTTTGTGATGGTCAATTTTTAAATGGTAACAGAAAAGTAATTATTATAAGAAATGTGATTTGACTTTAGCTCCAGTTGACCTAAATAGAAAATGTGGGTACAATATTGGCATAGCAGAATGACAGGTTAAATCAGGCTATAGCCTACAGCTTGTGAAATATTATCCAGTGAGCACAGGGACAATCAGACAAAGCATGTGGAGTACAGTAGAGCACATGGAAGTGCTCAATATGACAAGTGGTTGTGAGGTTGACATCTCTGCAGTGTAACATGCAAACGTTTTGGGACTGCCATTTCTACTGTCAAGCAGGCTGAATTTCCAAATCCTCCAAAACTGAGTGGTTGGTACATTCATGTTGTGAGAGCAATGAGCAGGCCAGACCTTAAAGACACACCACTGGTTGCTGCAGAGTTGGGACAGATCAGTATCCATAGACCTAAAGACACACCACTGGTTGCTGCAGAGTTGGGACAGATCAGTATCCATAGATCAAAATACAAAAAAACTGGTAATGTTGTAGTTACACAACATGAAACATTGAAAGCAGAACCACTCCTCACACACTTTTTGCACAAGAAGCAGAATTGAAAGCATGAAATCTTCCCAGGCACTACCTATACAGATAGTAAATATGCTTTCAGGGGTGTCAATCATTTTGGGACATTGTGGAAAAAAACTGTGAAAAAAACTGTTTCCAACTGCGACAGGGTTTTTACCACATTCAAATCAAGTTTCTATGGAAAGAGGATGTTGTTACTGCTGTACAGACTGTCAAGCATCCTGATGCAAATTTGTGGTGTGTGATATTGGGCTATAATAGTAATATTGATACGACTTCATTTGACTAATTTCATTTGATCTTTCTGTCAGGTTCAGGCAACCTAAAACACTTAAAATATCAAACAAAGAAGACAAGACAACAGGATTAGAGTTTCTACTTGCAAGGAGAACGGACAGAGATTTGCTCAGTATACAATCTCCAACCCGCTCTGAGCAAACCTTGCCGAACCCTTTCTTTTTATTGGTTTCAGGATTTCCCTAATTTACATAGTAATTTTTGCTCTAAGGAGTGGGGGTCACAAGTCGGTCACACACACTTTAAAGATTTTCTGATCAGAGTCACAAGTTGATCCATGATGGTCACACACTTCCAGGACTTCCTGAGCAGGGTCACAAGTTGGTCAAAGGCCCTGAAAAACAACTTTAAAACAGCATGCCTGTAGACTATAAAGTTGAATGATTATAGAAAGGGGTAAATATGAGATAACTTATATACAATAATTCCAACACTTTCACAGTCATCTTAAAACAATTATTAACATCTTAATAGTGAATTTCAACAAAATCAGAGGATTTGACACTAAAAAGACTTGAAAGGTATTGACTTGATTGGCTCATTTGGACAGCAGCTGTAGCTTAACAACCATAATAACCTTCAAATAAACTAAAAGTCTAAAAGTACATTTTTGCATAGAAGGAGGACTGTGGGTTTTGTCCCTAGTCACTTTCATTGTGAGTATAGGCAAGGCAAGGCAGTTTTATTTATATCGCGCATTTTTTACATAAATGCTTTACATAAAACAGAAAAACATGCAATTTGAGAAACCTTAAAACATACAATTAACCCCCCCCCCCCACACACACACACACACACACACACACTAATAATAAAAACAAAGTACAGAAAAATAGAAAGACATAAATAAAATGCTAGAATAGAGCATTAAATATAAGATTGCAGCATAAAATAATGATTTGTTTTAAAAGGACATAGAGTGCAAATGAAAGATTAAAATGTAAAGTGCTTTAAAAGTGTTTTTGTATATGATGAAGGGATGAACAGGAGGAATGATTACTGCAAGAACAGTATGTATTTGTGCTCATTTGGGCTTAATAACAGATTTAAAGTCACTGGCGGTTGGTTTAAAATCTTAAAGATCAGTATAACTCCCCAAAACTTGGTTTTAACCTCTCACCTTGGTGCATGGACGAAGGTGTACACTTCAGGATGTGTAAGTCACAATAAAACAATAAAGCCCATTTCTGACTCATCAGTGATGCCCAGTGTTCAGAGGTGCAACATCTCAAAGCAAATTACGTAACCCTTTAATTGCCAGTTTGTTTACGTATAATTCCAGTTTTAAAAAAATAAAAACTAAAACAAAACTGAATGATAACATTTTTTCTATATACTAAATGCAAAGTGAAATATTTGCCTGGGATAATGCAGGCTTGTAAGACTACACAAATTCTCTATTTATATCTGCACAAACACACATTTACATATACACACTCACACATACACACCACACTCTGACACCCATGCCAACACATCCAGGTCATTTTGGATGCATTTTCCATCGGTCTGCTGTGCTTCATAAAACAGGACAAGCAAGACTGGGGAATACTGCACTGGCTCTACAATTACAGCCCAGAACACAGGGATCCATGAAATAGTAATATTTTAGCAGGATTAGGGTTAGGGTTAAATGTAGTTATAATGGGTTTCAATGGGGACATTATTGTCCCTAAGGATCCCAGAGGAACAATTGTTTATACAGTGTATTATAGACCTATTATAAGTGATTGATTAAAATGAGGAAAATATACATTAACAAAGACAGTAATGAAAGAAGTTAGACCACTTGAATTCAGACTGCTTCATCATGGTCTCAGATTTCATCAATCTATAGAAAAGAAATGCCAACAACTGACCAGCAGATGGCGCCATTGTAACTGTATCAAAAGCTCCCAGACAGTGAACCATTTTCAGCACAATTGCTTCACATTGATTCAGGGCTTCAGAAAGTGTTTTTTCTCCACCACTGCAGACTGGAAGCTTTTAACTAGACAAGCAGAAACACTGATTTTCATCCTGGTTTCAAGCTACTCTTTAAGTACTTCTCTATATAAATAAATAATTATGACTTAATAAGAAACCATAAAAGTTCAGACAAGTACGAACATTATTTAGTAAGATTTTACCATCAAAAACTTATCTCATCTGACAAAGGTTGCAAAAGACATTAGGAATCAGGGATACATACTTGAACTTAAAAGAAAATCGAAATTGAAAAATCAAATTTAATAGGTGAAATTGAAGTGACAATGAAACAAAGTTAAATTTAGAATGCAAAAGCTTTAATGGAAATGCTTACACTGAAACCTGAAGACATTGAAAATGATCATAGAAATAAAACTTCAATTAAAATGCATTTTGGCATTTTAAATTTTATCTTTCGGCTTTTCAAGCTGTACAGTATGTAAATAAGCAGGCATGCCCTAAATGCTGCAGAGAGGGTTTGAAACAGCTGGGGTGCAGAGGCACCTTATGGACAGCAGGGGGAGCTGACTGCTAAAGAGCACAGTGAGTTTGGCGGAGCGGTATGAGTCCAAACTAGAAGAAGAACTGGACCGTGCTAAGGCTAACATCCACATCGGCTGCAATGGTAAAGTCTGAATTAACTTCATTGCTCAGACAGACATCATCTGACCTCACAGTGTCTCAGAGCTGCGTTGTAAAGTCCACGTCATGGTGGCCAATGCGTGGTAAAACGTAAGCCTTATCAATGGACTTTTTGAAAGAAGTAACAAGTTTACTAATACATACTGTTACTAATTTTCAGCAACTTCCCCAACAGGTCGTTAGCAGAACACTGATAAACAATATCAAAGCTAGAAAGCATTTGACCAAACAGCAACATGTAGCTACGTGAGTTTTGTCATTACTCAAGTAGTTTCCCCTAATTTCTTCATCTGCAACAGGTGCTTATTCTGATGGGTACTTCACTTCTAAATAAGCAGTTACTTGTCGCCTATAAAGTAACAAAAAGCACAACTGTTCTTTTTTAAATGTTTTTGTTTTGTCTTTGTTTGTATTACTTTTGTAAATAGATGTACTGTACATTAATTTTACTGGGATGCTGCAGTTATGGTTAAAATAATTATTTACCAAGCTAAAACATTCAAACTGTTGAAGACATCTCACTGTGTAAATGAATGAGAAGATAATATATGTATTTGACTTACTCACACACCACAGAGCTGCTTTGTTAAGTTTCTCTTTGCTAATAGAAGATAAGGGAAATGAGTCCAAACAGCAAAGTCATCATATTCAGTTTGACGGACCAGGCTGAGTTACAGAAGCTGCCTTTACAACATTTTGGTCCATGATGGAATTCAAATCCGTAGAGGTTCTTCAAGTCAGAAGCGTCTTCACAGAGATTTGAAGAGATACATCCTGCATTATGAAATGTTATGTTCCCAGAACCTTTCACTGTGAATGACAAAAATCATTGTTAGACCAAAAAGTTTCAAGTTTTTTAAAACTTGAGTGAGTTGCAGAAAATTGACACTTTAAGGTAGTAATAATGTGTTTTGAGACATAAAATGATCATGAGGGCTCACCAATCCCACTATAGCAGCGGTCCTCCACTCCCCCACACTGTACTGTGTGGTTACACACAGCAGAAAATGGATCATCACAGGTGAAACACTGCAGGTTGTTATCGTGAATACCAGGGACTGAAACAGAACAGGAGACATGACAGAAACTGTACAAGACACAAAGTGACTAATTGTTCTTCCCTATGACCAACATTAGACTGATACTACATGAGTGTGATTTAGTGTCTTTAAAAAGGGAAACCTTTCTCTTTACTTACAAATGATGACTTCATCATTGCAACCATCTGTGTGGCACACATGAATAGATGTAGATATAGTTACAAGACTAAAACTTAGAGAAATGATGTGGGTTCCTTCACTGAATTCTGAGGTTTGCACACAAAACCTGCCGATGTAGAGAAGGACACTCCCATTCAGTCTTGCTGTAAAATGAAACACAGAGCAAACACGATATCACAGAAATCTCATTTAAAACCGAATAAGCGAATGACATGAATATGATTCATTTTTATACATTATACAGATACCTTGTATGCCAACAGCTGCACACCGCTCAGTAGAGCATTGACATGGCTGTAACACCTTTGTATCTCCTGTACCCCTCCAACACTGAAGAGCTTCAGCTGCAAGTTATGAAATAAATCATGGTGAGTTAAACAATCAGCATGAATCCTGTTTGTCATATAAACACAGATACAGTATACAAAGTTAATCTGATGAAAGAGAAGCACAAATTGCATCACATAATGAAGAATGGTTTTTAAGACAAAATAAATCCAATAAATTGTTCTCAACAAATATAAAATATCAGGAATTAGTCATCAAATTAAATGACTGCAGCCTTTAGGTGAACAGGTTATGTTACAAGAGCCTTTTCTGTGGCCAATAAAGAAAACTTCTATTTGGAAAAATTGGATGAGTTTTCCTGGTTGTTATACAGATGATATAACAAAAACAAAACACAATTTTTTTAAAAGAAGAAAAGAATGATGCTGATGATGAACCAGAACTTGAAATAAAGTCGGCAGCTGGCAGACAAACAGCAGAGGTAAAAAGTGAGGAGAATGATGAACTACCTGACATGACAGGTACCTGCAGAAATGCTGTTTTAAGAGTGAGTGAGGTTACCTGTGCTGGAGAGAGTCCAGATGAGAGTGAGAGACAGGATCAGCTTCATCATGATGAATAAATCTGCAGATTCCAAGAATCATTTTATATGGTGAGTCTGTGTTTATAAAGAGGAAGTGATGGACAACTTCACTTCCTCCATATTCAAATTAGTAAAATTAGTGAACTTTTTGACTGTAAACAGCTGCAGTCCAACAACATCAACTCCTCGTTTGGATGTCTGGATAAACAAATGTATAAATTATTATCATTTATTATATAATTTATAATCAAATTAAAACCCAGTCAAACTTCAACACACCCAGTTCATCAACAGAAAAAGGAACCCTTATCAAAATGTGTTGGGATTGTTATGAAATTTCTCAAAAATAATTGTCATCATAAACTGAATACTGAGACAAAAAAACATGTTCTTCCTCTTTGCTCACAACAACAAAGCAAACACTTCCAAACACAGTTACACCCACATCAAGTATGTGCAGATATTCACTGCTTTTTCATGGGCCAGAGATACAATGTTACTTCTCTAGAAGACACTGATAAGATAATATCAGTGCCCTGTTTCTTTTCAGTGGAATACACAACTTCCCTTTTTAATTGTTTGGTTTGTTTATTGGCAAATATTTAAATGCACAATCACAAACAAATCTCATCGGGATATAATGTATTAATAAAATCAGATAAAGACTCAGGGCCCTATCTTAAGCCCGTTGCCCATTTAAGACTGACGCAGATGTAATTTTTCTTTCCATTGACATACACAGTTTCACTATTGACCAACAAAATCCTGTCCTAAATTTCATTGCCACACTATTTCACTGTTATTTTAAGGCAGCATCATCAAGATTTTAGTAGGCGGGGGCACAATGCACATGCACATACACTCTGCTCTGTTACACACACACACAAACATGCAAAAATACTGTATGAGGGGTTAACACATATTGGATTTATATCCATTAACATTGATGTTCTATTAATGCATTCAATAAGCTAAACTTCTTCCCCGGAGTTGTCTGTGCTTTCTGGTCTCACAGGTAATCTGGGCCTGTAGACGTCCGGATGACAGATTCCAGTCCCGGACCTTCTAGCTTCATTGTTGATTTTCATTGTGCTTCTCTCTTCTATCCTTCCTCTCTCTCCTCTTCCTCTCTCTCTCCTCTCCTTCCTCTCTCTCCTTCCTCTATCCTTCCTTTCTCTCCTCTCAACCCCAACCGGTCGAGGCAGATGGCCGCTCACTCTGAGTCTGGTTCTGCCTGAGGTTTCTTCCTGTTAAAAGGGAGTTTTTTCTTGCCACTGTTGCCAAGTTCTTGCTCATGTGGGAATGTGGGGTCTCTTTAAAATGAAAACCTGAAGAGTTCGGTTTAGAACCTGCTCTATGTGTAAAGTGCCTTGAGATAACTCTGTTGTGATTTGGCGCTATACAAATAAAGATTGATTGATTGATTGATTGATTGATTGATTGCTTGACATTTTTGAGCTAACCTAACCCTAACTCTTCCATACTCCACCCTACAGTGAAAACCCTGCTGAGTTAACCTGTTACTCCATGATGGACAAAACCATTTTAAAGAGAACCAAAGCTGTAATAAAATGTTAAATGAAAACCAATTTGTAACAAATGAATGACCGGTTGTCTTCTTCCTCCTCAGGTTCACAAGTGAGGAGCATCACCATGTCTGTGTGGTATTGTGGTGTGCAGCTGCATACATGATGAACTAATGGGAAGAGATGCAAAAATATGTAACACAAAGCAAGTTGTTGGTGTTTTTGTGGAAAATGGGTCTCATCTGCTTCTGGAGGAAAGCTGCTCCACTGCCACTGAGCATTTGAACATCCACAACTGTTTATACGGTGTGAAAAGTTTCTTATTCAGTTTGTAAAATCCTGCCAGCAACTGACACAGTAGCACTGATATGTTGATAAATGTGATGCTGCACAGAGCACAGTGCCATCACATACAGCCTCTCACTGTTCCTTAAATCAGCTGATGACATCAGGCTGCTACAGTTCCCACACACACCTCTACACTCATCACACTGGTTGGTTGCAACTCCGTATTCTTCTTTTAATGGATTACACATTGAGTTAGCAGCTGTCTTTTCTGTCTTTTCAGCAAAAGTAACTAACATACATAACTTATTCTTGAAACACTTTTAGAGCATTTGCAGCCATTGTTTTACGTGATGATTAAAACATAGTGTCTTTCTTGATGTCTCAGACTTGAAGGAGAAATAATTCAAACTGATGACCATAATATTTTTATTAACTTATTGTATTGTTGAGTTATCAAGATGACTTTTGTGTTTTTGTGTAGAGAAATGTTGAGGATATCATTAAAATAAAACCTTAACATGTGATTGTTCAGTGATGAAAACATTCATTCTGTGTCTTCTGGAAACAAGAATCTGTAATATTGTTAAAAAGAAGAAAAGAAAGGTAATAAAAGTTAACATTGAAAAAAAAAACAGGAGGATAAATTTACCAACTTACTATTTTGGGTGTTAAGGACCGAAATGGATAAACAAGAGATCAACATGTTTTCTTTATTATATAGTTTGTCTGTCTGGAATAAAATGTAATTTTAATTTAAAGGTTAAGATAATTTTGTGCTTTGAAAGGATGGTCAGTGTATCTATTGTTTCAATTTATTATTTTTTATTATTTTTAAAGATATCACATATACAAAACACCAGTACAGTACAGAAACAAAAAAGAAAAATACATAATCAATCATTGAGAACAACACACATGCTATTCTGTTATTGCTAATAGAAGATAAGGGTAATGAGTCCAAACAGCAAAGTGATCACATTCAGTTTGACAGACCAGGCTGAGTTACAGAAGTTACTACCACAACATTTTAGTGGACGAGGGAATTTAACCCTCCGGTCAGGCAGGAGCTCATAGCGAGAAAGAACTTCAAAGTAGTTTGCAGAGACACATCCAGAGATATGTGATGTTAGACCCACGTTATATTTGTCTTGCGCTGTAGACGACAAAAATCATTGTTAGACTAAAAAATATTTGTAAGTTTTTAAAAATGTACTCAGCAGGAAATAGTCAGTTTTAGGGCAGCAATAATGTGTTTTGAGGCACAAAATGATCATGAGGGCTCACCAGTCATAATGCAGCGGTCCTGCACTCCCACACACTATACTGTCTGGTTACACACAGCAGAAAATTGACAATAATAATAATAATATTAATAATAATAATAATAATAATGCATTTTATTTAAAGCACTCAAGGATGCCTTACAAGGTACATATACAACAACAGTACATCAAACAATATAAATCAGGTGACATTTAGTGCAAAGATCATCAGAGGTGAAACACACAGGTTATTTATCATCTGAACACCACTGCAGCCTGGAAGCTTTTAACTAGACAAGCAGAAAAATACTGCTTTTCATCCTGGTTTCAAACTACTCTTTAAAAGTACTTCTCTATAACAATAAATAATTATGACTTAATAAGAAACCATGGAAGTACAAACATTATTTATTAAGAGTTTACAATCAAAACTTAACTTAGACATTTGATTGACAGTGATCTGACAAAGTGTGCAACGGACATTGGGAATTTGTAGGAAAATATGGAACGTGTAGTGTAGTTCATATAATGCAAAATATAAATAAATGAATTGTGATGACGTTAAAAAGTTAATTGTTATAGTCATAATGATTATATAATTACTGTGATAATAATAATTACAGTTATGGTAATTATACTCAGAATAATCAGGCCACAATTAAATTTAAGAAGCTGGGTTGCAGAGACACATTATGGACAGCAGGGGGAGCTGACTGCTAAAGAGCACACTGAGTTTGGCGGAGCGGTATGAGTCCAAACTAGAAGAAGAACTGGACCATGCTAAGGCTAACATCCACATCGGTTGCTATGGTAAAGTCTGAGTTAACATCAATGCTGAGACAGACATCATCTGACCTTACAGTGTCTCAGAGCTGCGTTGTAAAGTCCACGTCATGGTGGCCAATGCGTGGTAAAACTTAAGCCTTATCAATGGACTTTTTGAAAGAAGTAACAAGTTTACTAATAGATATTGTTACTAATTCTCAGCAACTTCCCCAACACTGCTCGTTAGCAAAACACCGATAAACAATATCAAAGCTAGAAAGCATGTGACCAAACAGCAACATGTAGGCTACATGAGTTTTCTCATTACTCAAGTAGTTTTCCTTAATTTCTTCATCTGCAACAGGTGCTTATTCTGATTAGTACAATAACTTCAAAATAAGCAGTTACTTGTCGCCTATAAAGTAACAGCACAACTGTTCTTTTTAAAATGTTTTTGTTTTGTCTTTGTTTGTATTACTTTTGTAAATAGATGTGTTGTACTGTCCATTAACTTTATTTTACTGGGATGCTGCAGTTAAGGTTAAAATAATTATTTACCAAGCTAAAACATTCAAACTATTGAAGATATCTCACTGTGTAAATGAATTAGAAGATAATATATATTTTTGGCTTATACACACACTACACAGCTGTTTCTCTTTGTTCTAATAGCACATAAAGGAAATGAGTCCAAACAGCAAAGTGATCACATTCAGTTTGACAGACCAGGCTGAGTTACAGAAGCTGCCTTTACAACATTTTGGTCCATGAAGGAATTCAACTCCCAGGAGGTACTCCAAGTCAAAAGTGTCTTCACAGAGATTTGAAGAGATGCATCCCACAGTATGATGTTGTGTTGTGTTCCCAGAACCTTTCACTGTGGATGACAAAAATCATTGTTAGACCAAAATGTGCACACTTACAGGCAGTAATAATGTGTTTTGACATAAAAAATGAGGGCTCACCAGTCCCACTAAGGCAGCGGTCCTGCACTCCCACACACTGTATTGTCTGGTTACACACATCAGAAGTTGGATCATCACAGGTGAAACACTGCAGGTTGTTATCGTGAATACTAGGGACTGAAACAGAACAGGAGACATGACAGAAACTGTACAAGACACAAAGTGACTTCTTGTTCTTCACTGTGACCAACATTAGACTGATACTACATGTGAATGTGATTTAGTGTCTCTAAAAAGAAAACCTTTCTGTTTACTTACAAATGATGACTTCATCATTGCAACCATCTGTGTTACAAACATGAACAGATGCAGATTGAGTTACAAGACCAATACTTAGAGAAATTATGTGGTTTCCTTCACTGTAAAGGGAGGATGGCACACATCCCCTGTAGATGTAGAGAAGGACATTCCCATTCACTCTTGCTGTAAAATGAAACACAGACCAAACACTGTAACACAGAAATCTCATTTAAATCTGAATAAATGAGTGACATGAATCTGATTTTATACTTTTAACAGATACCTTGTATGCCAATAGATGCACACAGCTGAGTGGAATTACATGGACGTAACTCCTTTGTATTTCCTGTACCCTGCCAACACTGAAGAGCTTCAGCTGTGAGTTATGAAATGAATCAGGGTGAGTTAAACAATCAGCATGAATCCTGTTTGTCATATAAACACAGATACAGTATTCAAAGTTAATCTGATGGGAGACAAACACAAAATACATCACACAATGACAGAACGGTATTTAAGACAAAGTAAATCCAATGAATCTTTCTCAACAAAATAAACAGGACTTAGTCATCACATTAAATGACTGCAGCCTTTAGGTGAACAGCTTTCTGTTAAGCTAAGTTCTCCAATCTCTGTAGTATATGCAAAATTATGTTGCATGAGACTTTTCTGTGACCAATAAAGAAAACTTCTGTTTGGAAAAAAATGAGTTTCCCTGGTTGTTATACAGATGATATAACAAAAAATCAAAAGAAGGAGAAAATAATTATAATAATGATGCTGATGATGAACCTGAACTTGAACAAAAGTCAGCAGCTGGCAGACAAACAGCAGAGGTAAAAAGTGAGGAGAATGATGAACTAGCTGACATGACAGGTACCTGCAGAAATGCTGTTTTAAGAGTGAGTGAGGTTACCTGTGCTGGAGAGAGTCCAGATGAGAGTGAGAGACAAGATCAGCTTCATCATGATGAGGAAATCTGCAGATACCAGGAATCATTTTATATGGTGAATCTGTGTTTATAAAGAGGAAGTGATGGGCCACTTCACTTCCTTCATTTTCAAATCAGTCAAATTAAAAAATGTCTTGGCTGTAAACAGCTGCAGTCAAACAAGCCATCAACTCCTCGCCTTTTCCACCTGAAGTAATGTCTGGATGAACATATGTATAAATTATTACCATTTATGATATAATTTTTAACACATTACACAGGTAATCAAGAGAACATTAAACACAAAGCATCCATAACAATAATATTATTCAAAAATATTATTGACTTAAAATTAATTATAATAATAAATGCTTATGAAGTTATGTAAAAAAAACAAAATCGAAATTATTTAATAAAAATAAAACCCAGTCAAAATTCAACACACCCAGTTCATCAACAGAAAAGGGAACCCTTATCAAAATGGGTTGGGTTTGTTATGTAATTCCCCAAAATGATCATAATGAACTGAAAACTAAGCCAGAAACAACACTGTTCTTCCTCTTTGTTCACAACAACAACAAAAAAGATTTCCAAACCCACACGCACCTCAATTATGTGCAGATATTCACTTCTTTTTCATGGGCCAGAGATCCAATTTCACTTCTCTAGAAGACACACACATAATATCAGTGTCTGTTTTGTTTCCTGTTTCTTTTCAGTAGCATACATGACTTCCCTTTTTGATTGTTTGGTTTCTTTAGTTTTTTGGTTTGTTTATTGGCAAATATTTAAATGGACAATCACAAACAAGAAGTGAAGGTAAAGCTGCCTTTAAAGACCATCAAATCTCATCAGGAGCAAAATAATGATAAAATCAAATAAAGTCTCAGGGCCTTATCTTACGCCCGGTTCACATTTAAGACCGACACAGTTGTAATTTTTCATTTAATTGGCACACTTTTCCACTGTTATTTTATGGCTGCATCATTTATAGCACAATGCACATACACTCTACTCTGTTACACACACACAAACATGCAAAAATGCTGTATGAGGGGTTAAAACACAATTATTTTTGAAAAATATCCAACACATATTTTTGAGATAACCTAACCTGAACTCTTCCATACTCCATACTACAGTTAAAACCCTGCTGAGTTAACCTGTTACTCCATGATTAATTTTAAAGAGAACCAAAGCTGTAATAAAAAGTTAAATGAAAACCAATTTTTAACAAATGAATGACTGGTGGTCTTCTTCCTCCTCAGGTTCACAAGTGAGGAGCATCACCATGTCTGTGTGGTATTGTGGTGTACAGCTGCATGCACGGTGAACTAATGGGAAGAGATGCAAAAATATGCAACACAAAGCGAGTTGTTGGTGTTTTTGTGGAAAATGGGTCTCAGAACCACGTCTGCTTCTGGAGGAAAGCTGCTTCACTGCCACTGAGGGATTTTATCAACAAGAAAAGCATCTGAACATCTGTTGTTAAAACATCTGTACTGATCTGTTAATAAGTGTGGGTGATTCTTACATTATCTGTTATCCACAACTGTTTATACTGTGTGAAAAGTTTATCCTTTAGTTCGTAAAATCTTGGCAGCATCTAATGGCAGCAGGACTGATATGTTGATAAATGTGCAGCCTCTGAGATGCAAATGCATTATTATAATAACAAAATGCCAGTGTAAGCACACCTGGCCTTTAAAGGGAATAGAATATGACACTCTGATTGGTTTACTTGCATGTTACAATCAAAACACACCCATGTTAAAATAAGAAGTTTAAGTGAAACCCCTTTGAGAGTTCTTATGATGAAATGCAATGTTTGGTCATTGCCAAACAAAACGCTTCTAATTCAAGCTGAAAAGTTAGTGTCATGGGGTGACTGTATTTCTGGTTGTGGGACCAGTGGTAGCGCTGTTTTTAAATTACCTCCACAGGGTTTTTTTGGTGCGGTGTAGTGCTGCTCCGGAGGGAGACGTGAGGCTGGAGGTATGTGATTGGTGGTGGGGGTGACTGGTTGTATCCTCTACACATGTTAGCTGGAGGTGTCACGGGCAGCAGGTGTGGACGAGAGAGAGCGAAGGTGACAAGGGACTTGTGTTGGACTTAATAAGCAGGACTGCTACCTGGACCTGTCTCTTCCACCAGCCCCATCCCATCCACCGTCACCCAGTGGACCTTTTTAATAGTTTTTTAAAATAATAATCCTTTTAGAGCAATTGCTGCCATTGTGTTACAGTATTTTAGCTTATTCTGTTTCTTTATCTAAATAAATAGTGTGAAACTTTTGTTAACCCCTGCCTGTTTGTTGCTTCTGGCCAGTGGCTCACCAGTAGAGGCCTCATTCAGGTTTTTTTTAGTTCTATCATCACACACACCCGTGACATTTGAATTTGGTGTCATCTGTCCACAGAACATTTTCTTCTGGCTTATCCACATGGTGTTGAGCAAACTGTAGAAAGCAGCAATGTTATTTTTGAAAAGTTGCGGCTTTCTCTTTGCAACTCTGTCATGCACACCACTGATGTTCAATGTTCTCCTGATGTTGGACTCATGAACATTGACTATAGCCACTGCAAGACAATCCTTTAGTTTTTCTAGATGTTACCTTGGGGTCCCTATTACCTCCAGTATAGTTGTATCAGGATGTGGAGGTGGGCGTGGTTTGGGCAGTCGGCTGTAGGAGAGAGAGGGGCAGGGCACCAGCTGAGTTGATTAGCTCAGCTGGGGTGAGGTGACTAATCAAGCTCTCCTTTGTCTCTGCAGTAGTGTCTGGACTGGGAAGAGCAGCACGTGAAAAGTGCAGCTGATGAGAAGGACTTTTTGTGTTAAGTTTGTACTGTCAATGGAGATGGGACTGGGCACCAGGCAGCCGCAAATCGGAGCTCCATGAATTGAAGTTCTGAAATAAATGGTCCAAATGCAAGCTGCTTGTCTGTGGTCTCTGCTGGGAAAATCCCTTTGTGGCAGTGACTAAGCTGCACAGGACTATTGCACACCTGCTCTTGATGTGATCTATGTTATTCAACCACTCTTGCAAAGGGCCACAAAGGTGTTGGATGTCTCCCATTTATACACAACCGGCCTGATAGTGAACCTGAGTCTTTTGAAATAGTTTTGAAAACCTCTCCAGCCTACTGAGCATCAACTTCTCTCGTTTTAAGGTCTTCAGAGATGTGCTTTTTTATAGCCATGATACACTTCTGCAAAGCTGTGTTGTGAAGCTCAGTCTTTGATAGTGAAGAGCCTGTTTAAGGCCTCCCAGACTTACACTTGTCATCCTATTGATTGAAACATCTTACTCTCATTTCCCCTTCAAATTAATTGATAATCTTAGAGGTTCACATACATTTATATGTAAAATTTTCCTCAATAAATAAACAAATGTGTGATTTTTTTACTCATTTGTTTATCTGATGTCTTTTTATCTAGTTTTAGGACTTGGATGGAAATCTGATGACGTTTTAGGTCAAAATTATGCAGAAATATAGCAAATTCTAAAGGGTTCACAAAGTTTCACTACACTTCAGGGTGTGCCGGTCACAGTAAAGCACAATTCTGACTGCATTCATCAGATCAGAGGTGCAACAGACAAATGATATTAACCTCAAAGCAGATTACTTAATATAGTATCAGTCTTCAAAGGCAAAGGTATCACTGAAAGATGAAGAATCACAAGACTCTAAAGTGTATCTTGTTATCCTGTCTGCCACAGTATTTACAAGCAGAGCTGTTGACTCTGTTTAAAAGTTTTATATATAAACTTTATTGAACAACAATAACCCTAACCTTAACCCTAACCCAAACCCAACATAACAATAATGAAAGCAGTTAAACCACCTGAATTCAGACTGCTATATCATGGTCTTAGATTTAATCCATCCATAGAAATGAAATGCCAACAACTGGCCAACAGATGGCGTCAATGCAACATTGTATCTGTGACTTCCAGACAGGAACCATTTTCAAAACAAATACTCACCACTGACTCACGGTTTCAGAAAGTTTTGTTTCCTCCACCACTGCAAACTGGAAGCTTTTATCTAAACAGGCAGACTGCTGGTACTTCTCTATAAGAATAAATAATTATGACTTAATAAGCAACCATCAAAGTTCATAGAAGCACAGATTTTATTGAGGGTTTACAGTCAAAAAGTGATCTTATCCATTTGAATGACAGTGGTCTGACAATGTAAGCACATAAATAATCATTAGATTTTGACCCAAATATTGTACATATCACATTTTTCCAGGACAATCAAACAAAACGTACTAAGAGTAAACAATCATAATTTTAAAAATGACTGAGAGTTGAATTCCAGATTGTAGAATTCCCATTAGAAAGTGTATGCTGGGGAGCGCCATGGTGGTCAGGTGGTTGGAGCACATGCTACATAATCGCAGCGTCCCTAGTTCGCATCAGGTCAGGGACCCATGGAAACAGGGAGAGAGAGGGGTAAGACCTACATTCTTACCCCTCTCTCTCCCTGTTTCCTGTCAGCCACTCTGCCAACTACTATACAAATAAAGGCAAAAAAGGCCAAAAATAAATCTTTAAAAAAAAGTGCGTAAGTGTATATTGGGTTGTTGAGGTTCGGGATGAAGCTGATGAAGAATAGAACCAAATTTTTCAGAATATAATCAAAAATATCATTGTGTTTTTAAAAAATCAATGTAAACAGAAGTAAAAACAGTTAAAACATCCAAAATGTTCATCAACTTTTCTATATCAATCTGTAATTATGCAGATTACTGAGTATGTACAGATTTTTTCAGGATATGGATATTAACATTTTTCAGCATTTAGACAAAATATCGCTCAGTTGAAGGGCAGTAAATGTTTCCTCTTTATTATTGGCTCTTAGTCTTACAAGTTAGCAAGAAACTCTTCAATTTCTCTACACATTCGGTTTCTGTTTCTTTCCTTAATCCTCTCCAAAATACTGATGCTGCTCTCATAATGGGGAGATTGATGCGGTATTGCTGCTGCCTTCATGTGATATTCTATTGACTTGTAGCTTTCCTTTCGAATGAAGTTCAAATACTTGGCATAGCAGTTGTAAAGCATCTGTCTGTCTGCAGGTTCCAGATCACTTTCCAGTAGATCCTGGTAAATCTGGTCAGCATCATCCTGGCCATGATTCGACTGTGCATGTATGTTTGCTAGAGCTATTTTTACTTTAAGTGAAGAATCAGGGTAAAGAGAGATCACTTCTTTATGGAGACTGATTGCTCTGTCTATCATTCTTTGCTCCAAGGGATTATCCTTGTGTGAATAAACCCTCCATTTGTAGCAGTTTGCAGCATACCATTTCAGAAGACGTTCATCTGGATGTCTTTCCAGAGCCTCCTCTGCCAAATCAACCGCCTCATCCATAGATACATAGAGTCTGTACAGTGTTAGTAAAGGTCTTATACCACTGTATCTGCTAACAGGTTTTCTTAAAACCCTTTTGGCCAACTCACGTGCTTCATCTTCAATTTTTCTTCCCTTCTTTGCACATGCTTTAAGGTACAGAGCAGCAAGGTACAAGTTGTCTGGATCGTGCTCTTTGGCGATTTTCATTTTCTCCAGGATGTTTTCCTCCAGTGGTTTGTCACTGTGTCTATAAACATTCACTAATGCCATCACATGACTGGTCTGCCACTCCACCATGTCTGGCTGCATCCTGATGGCTCTCTGGAAGCAATGTGCAGCCAGCAGTGTTTTGTCTCTGCCAAACTTCATCAGGGTCCAGGCTTTTTCAGCGTAGATCTCTGGATGAAGCTCATCCTCTGATGGAGATGGGTATTCTTTCAACAGGGTGTTGACCTTTGACAGGTAAGTCTGACTCTCTGCTTGTTCTCCCAGCTGGTGGTGCAGCCAAGCCAGGTTCCCATAGTTCACCACCAACCAGGGACCTTCATCTGAGACAGTGTTTCTCATCTGGCGGAAAGCCTCTGCAGCCCTGCTGAAGAAACGCCGGGCATCTTCAGTGAAACCCAGCTGGTAGTGAATGTACCCCTGCAGGTTGTAAATGTGACCCAGCCAGCTGTATCCCTCCTCAGTGCCGATGTCCTCAAGCATGTCCCTGAGACGGAACAGTTCGGACCTGCTGGGGTCCAGATCCCAGGTGAAGTGGCACTGCAGGACTCCAAGTTTGGCTTCCATTGTCATCTGACTTTGAGCAGCACTAATGGAGAAGAAATATCACTAATATCACACAACACATTTGTAGTATGGTAATATGCTCGATGAGTAAGGAGAGTGGGAGAGAAGAAAGAGAAAGTGAAGATATAAGCAAAGGAAGGAAGGAAAGAAGGAGAGAATGGAACAAAAGAGAAGAAGGAATGGAGAGCTGATTAATAATAAAAGGATTTACTTAGATTTATATATATATATATATATACATATATATATATATATAGATATTAAGAGTGTTACTGATTATAAATATGAAATTCAGAAGCAGCCACTTACCTCATCATGTAGCTGTTACCTCGACTCAGTTTTTCTCTAATGAATTTTTTTGCTCTTCATAAACACTTGTACTTTGGTTGCAGCACCATAAACTCAATAATGTATAACTTCTATGGTGCTGTAAATGAGGCCATGTGGAGGACTGACTTTGGACTTTGATCAATTAATTTTCCCAGTAATAGCAAGCTACAGCCTCATGTGTGCACACAAAAAAACCCCAAAACATCAGATGGTTACTTTATACCATTCATTATTATATTCATATCATTCAGGGCCGGCCCGTAGCATAAACGGTCTATGCGGTTGTTTAGGACCACAACCACTAGGGGGGGCCACACGATCAGTGGGACTTTATATTTTGCCAGCTCTTCACACTGCAGTGCGGGATTTTTTAAATTTATTTATTTATTTATTTATTTTTTTACATATAAATGATAAACCATTACATTTAAGCCATTCCCAAACGAGTTAACTCAATGCCGCTATCATATAAATCTCTGTAGTTCAAATTATCTTCAGTCTGTGGAACTTTCCTCTTTCCTAAACTGGCTGGGTGAATGTACGTCTGCTGGTTGAGAAGCTAACTTCCGGTTAGTTTTCTGCTTCCGGAAGAAATAATTTAATTGTGCGGCTCTTCAGACTGTCCAGATGTACCCGACAGATGGATAAATTCTGCTTATAGCGATACGAGTCGACGATGATGTTCAAACTATTTATTTACTGTTTTACGGCTGTAAAACAGCAACAAACTCTGTGTAACCATGCTAACTAAACTATACAGTAGGTGTAACCATGGTAACCTAGCTACACAGTAAGTAATAATACGGTAAGGATGTTATGAGGACTATTAAGACTCACAGGCCTCATTAGATTAATTTTAATCAACTATATAAATGTGATATTTAAACACTTGTGGTGTTTTAATTTTTCATAAATCACTTTTAAATCCAAATGAAGAAAAGAGGAGAGCCTCTGCTGTCCAGGAGGGAGAGTGCGTGTTTCTATCAGCAGCTGCTCTGAACATTTAGTGGCACTGAACGGCCAAAGAAGAGAAAATTGGAGGGAAAAATATCACAGTATAAAGGTTTGTTATTGTTTATTGAATCTGATTAAATTACCTGACATTTTCTTGCATATTATTATTTTTAGTTTAGGATTAACAGCTACCATAAGTAGGATCAATTCAGGCTTCAAAGCATTTATTCACCTTGTCAAAAATCACAAGAATCTAAACAGTATTGTTATGTCTCACACTGAGGTTATGTTGGTTTTGAAAGTGGACAGCAGAGATGTTCACTGTTTAAAAGTTTAATATAGCCTAAACTTTATTGAACAACTTAACAATAATGAAAGCAGTTGAAACTCTCAGAATTAATCCATCTGAGAGTGTATTGCTCCTGTTTTAACAACACTTCATTGGGTGCCAGTATCTTTTAGAATAGATTTTAAGGTTGTAAGCTCTAAATGGTTTGGGAGGGCCTACATCACATCTTTCTGTCTTTTTACAATGATAGATGTATTCAAGTTATTCACAAACACACATATTTTCTCTTTGTTCTAATAGAAGGTAAGGGTAATGAGTCCAAACAGCAAAGTGATCACATTCAGTTTGACAGACCAGGCTGAGTTACAGAAGTTACTACCACAACATTTTAGTGGACGAGGGAATTTAACCCTCCGGTCAGGCAGGAGCTCATAGCGAGAAAGAACTTCACAGTAGTTTGCAGAGACACATCCAGAGATATGTGATGTTAGGTCCACGTTATATTTGTCTTGCGCTGTGGACGACAAAAATCATTGTTAGACTAAAAATCAGCAGGAAATAGTCACTTTTAGGGCAGAAATAATATGTGTTGAGGCACAAAATGATCATGAGGGCTCACCAGTCCCACTAATGCAGCGGTCCTCGTCTCCCACACACTGTACTGTCTGGTTACACACAGCAGAAAATGGAACATCACAGGTGAAACACTGCAGGCCGTTTTCCCTCTGAACATCAGGGACTGAAACAGAACAGAAAATATGACAGAAACTGTACAAGACACAAAGTGACTTATTGTTCTTCACTGTGACCAACATTAGACTGATACTACATGTGAATGTGATTTAGTATCTTTAAAAAGGGAAACCTTTCTCTTTACTTACAAGGTATGTCTTCATTGTTACAACCATCTGTATTACACACATAAACAGATGCAGCCATAGTTACAAAACCAAAACTCAGAGAAAATGTGTGTTTTCCTTCACTGAAAAGGAAAGATGGCACACAGGACCGGAGGGTGGGTTCCTGATAATCTCCACCCACAGTTCCTGTAAAATTAAACATAGACCACTATAACACAGAAATCATATTTAAAACTGAATGAGTGAATGACATTAAGGAACAACCAGATTTATTTTTATGCTTTTTACAGATACCTCGTGCAGCAATAGTTGCACACAGCTCAGTAGAGTCACATGGAAATAAGGAGCTTCTCTTTGGGTCAAATCCTTGACCCTGCCAACACTGAAGAACTTCAGCTGCAAGTTATGAAATAAATCATGGTGAGTTAAACAATCAGCATGAATCCTGTTTGTCATATAAACACAGATACAGTATACAAAGTTAATCTGATGAGAGACAACTACAAATTACATCACGAAATAACAGAACAGTATTTAAGACAAAGAAAATCAAATAAATTGGTCTCAACAATATCAGGAATCAGTCATCAAATTAAATGACTGCTGCTTTTACCTTTTTTTTATTATCCCTGTAATCTATGTAAAATTATGGTACATGAGACTTAAAAAACTTGATTGCTCCATAAAAAATGTTTCTTCATGACATGACAGGTACCTGCAGACATGCTGTTTTAAGAGTGAGTGAGGTTACCTGTGCTGGAGAGAGTCCAAGTGAGAGTGAGAGACAGGATTAGCTTCATCATGATGAGGAAATCTGCAGATTACAGGAAATACTTTATACAGTGAATCTGTTTTTAAAAAGAGGAAGTTACTGGACACACTTTCAAACCAGTAAAAGTAATGAACTTTCTTGCTGTGAACAGCTGCAATACACACTCCAACAAGCCATCAAGTCTTCATTTAGTCATTACTTCATATGAGAAAGATGAATATGTGTATAGATTATTATTATTTATGTTATAATTGTTAACACATAACCCAGGAAACTAAGACAACACACAGAGTCAAAAACCATGAATAATAGGCCTACTCACCCAGTCAAGATTCAACACACCAAGTTTGTCAACAGAAAAAGAAACATTTGTTGTTAGATGTCTCAAAGATAATCGTGACTCTAAACTGATTCTTCTTCTTTGCTCAAAATTAAAGAAACACTTCCAAACCCCCACCAGTCATGTGTCAACCTAGTTGTTGCTTTTCATAGGCTAACGGCACAATTTCACTTCTCTACATGATACTGACAACATAATATCAGTGTTTCTGTTTCTTGTCAGTGCCACCCACAACTTCCCTTTTTTTGTTAGTTTATTTGCAGAATAATTGAATAGAAGATCACAATCAAGAGATGTGCATGTGATGCCAATAAAACAATAAAGCTGCCTTTGAACACAATCAAATCTCACCAGGAGCAAAATGTATCAATAAAATCAAATAAAGTCTCAGATTTAATCCTTCCATGTAAATGAAATGCCAACAACTGGCCAGCAGATGGCGCCATTGTAACTGTATCAAAAGCTTCCAGACAGTGAACCATTTTCAACAGAAGTGCTTTATATTGATTCAGGGCTTCAGAAAGTTTTTTCTCCACCACTGCAGACTGGAAGCTTTTATCTAGACAGGCAGAAACACTGCTTCTCTGTAATAGTACGTAATTATGACTTAATAAGTCATTATCATTGTTATAATGATTACAAAATTAAAGTAAGAACCATTAGAATTACAGTGATTATAATCTGAATTATCAGGCTATTTTTAAACTTAGGTTGAATTATAGTTTTAAAATAGTAAAGTGGCAATGAGCCAAAGTTAAATTTAGAGTGCAAAAGCTTTAATGGAAATACCTAGTATATAAGTATATTTTAAAGAATTACTAGTTCCTACATTATAAATAGGAACATCAAACAGGAAAATATTAAATGGAAATAGTTAAATCAAAAGCTTAAATCACATTTGCACTTTACAATTTGGCATTACGTTATTTGGCTTTTTAAACAGTAGCGTCTACACAGAGAACAGGATTGGACCAAGATTCACACACTACATAGCTTTTTGTTAGTTTCTCTTTGTTCTAATAGAAGATAAGGGTGATGAGTCCAAAAAGCAAAGTGATCACATTCAGTTTCACAGACCAGGCTGAGTTACAGAAGCTGCCTTTACAACATTTTGGTCCATTGATGAATTTAGCAAACAGGAGCAACTCCAACTCAGCAGCATCTTCACAGAGGTTTGCAGAGACACATCCAAAGGTATTAGATGTTGAGTCTCCACGATGATTCACTGTGGATGACAAAAATCATTGTTTTCCAAAATCCTTCAAGTTTCTTCAGACTTGAGTTGCAGGAAATTGACACAAAATGTATATATAAATAATGCTGCCTTGCCTTCTGTGTGTTCGCCTGAACATTCACAGTGGTTTAAGATAATTGAGTGAGATCATCAGACTGAAATGTGTTGTTCCTTTTTACTTCATTATTCAAATGTTGACACGCACACTGTTTGTTGGTTTGTTTGTTTATTTGCACAATATTTAAACAGAAGATCACAAACAAGAGATGTGTAGGTGGTGTCAATAAAGCTCTTTTAGAAGAAAATCAAATCTCATCAGGAGCAAAATGTACAAATAAAATCAATATTCACACACTCATTAGTGCAAAACAATAAATTACAGTAAACCAAACAAAAACGTTTGAAAAGTTCGCAATTATTTTACAAAATCACTCAGAATAAAGTTGATGAACAACAGATCAAAATCTTTTAAATATAATATAAAATATCATTGTGATTTTGAAATTGATGAGTGTAAAGAGAAGTAAAAACAGTTCAAACACCCCAAATGTTTGTCACCTTTTCACATCTATATTTATGCAGATTAATGAGATTTTTTCAGGAAATGATTATCAACATTTTTCTGCATTTAGACACAATGTCCCTCAATTAAAGTGCAGTAAATGTTTCCTCTATTATTGGCTCTTAGTTCTGCAGCTTAGCAAGAAACTCTGCAATTTCTCTACACATTAGGTTTCTGTTTCTTTCTTCAGTCTTCTTCAGAATATGGATGCTGCTCTTACGATAGCGTGACTGATGCGGTATTTCTGCTGCCATCATGTGATATTTTATTGACTTGTAGCTATCCTTTCGCATGAAGTGCAAATGTTTGGCATAGTAGTCATAAAGCATCTGTCTGTCTGCAGGTTCCAGATCACTTTCTAGCAGATCCTGGTAAATCTGTTCAGCTTCAGCCTGGCAGTGACTCAACTTTGCATATATGTTTGCGAGAGCTATTTTATCTTGAAGTGAGGAATGAGGGTAAAGAGAGATCACTTCTTTATGGAGACTGATTGCTCTGTCTATCAGTCTTTGCTCCAGGGGATTGTCCCTGTCTGAGTAAACCCTCCATTTGTAGCAATTTGCAGCACACCACTTCAGATGACGTTCATCTAGATGTCTTTCCAGAGCCTCCTCTGCCAAATCAATAGCCTCATCCATAGATATATACATTATGTACAGCCTTAGTAATGGTCTAATGCCACTGTAGCTACTTGGTGGCTTTTTCAAAACCTTTTCGGCCAACTCACGTACTTCATCTGGTCTTATACCACTGTAGCTGCTTGGTGGGTTACTCAAAACCTTTTCGGCCAACTCACGTTCTTCATCTGGTCTTATATCACTGTAGCTGCTGGGTGGCTTTCTCAAAACTCTTTTGGCCAGCTCACGTACTTCATCTTCAGTTTTTCTTACTTCCTTTGCACATTCCAGAAGGTACAGAGCAGCAAGGTACAAGTTGTCTGGATCGTTTTTTTTGGCAATTCTCATTTTCTCCAGGATGTTTTCATCCAGTAGTCTGTCACCATGCCCACAACCTTTCACTAAAGCTATCACATGACTGGTCTGCCACTCCACCATGTCTGGCTGCATCCTGATGGCTCTCTCAAAGTAATCTACAGCCATCTGTGTTTTGTCTCTGCCAAACTTCATCAGGGTCCAGGCTTTTTCAGCGTAGATCTCTGGATGAAGCTCATCCTCTGATGGAGATGCGTATTCTTTCAGTAGGGTGTCAACCTTTGACAGGAAAGTCTGACTCTCTGCTTGTTCTCCCAGCTGGTGGTGCAGCCAAGCCAGGTTCCCATAGTTCACCACCAACCAGGGACCTTCATCTGAGCCAGTGTTTCTCATCTGGCGGAAGGCCTCTGCAGCCCTGCTGAAGAAACGCTGTGCATCTTCAGTGAAGCCCAGCTGGTAGTGAATGTACCCCTGCAGATTGTAAATGTGACCCAGCCAGCTGTTTCCCTCCTCGGTGCCGATGTCTTCCACTTTCTCCCTTAGAATGAACAGTTTAGACTTGCTGGAGTCCAGGTCCCAGGTGAAGTGGCACTGCAGGGCCTCAAGTTTGGCTTCCATTGTTGTCTGACTCTGAGCAGCACTGGCGGAAAAGAAAAAAACACTAATATGACACAACAACACATTTGTAGTATGGTAGTATGCTCATTAAGTAAGGAGGGGGGGAGAGAAAAAGAAAGAAAATGAAGAAATAAGAGCAAAAGAAAGGAGGGAATGGATCAAAAAAGGACTGGAAAGCTGAATGATAATAAAACAATTTGTCATTAGATTTATAATTAACATATTAAGAGTGTTATTGATTATATGAAATGCAGTCACTCACCTCATCATGTAGCTGTCACCTCGACTCAGTTATTCTCTAATGAAGTTTTTGCTGTTTATAAACGCTTCTGCTTTGGTGCTATAAATGAGGCCATTTGGAGGACTGACTTTGGACTTTGTGCTGAAAGTGAAGAAATAAAATAGAACCTTTGTCCCCTGCAAGTTTTTATACCACTTATACCACTGATGTCTGGTAATTAGGGCCTCATTACGGAGCACCATACAATTGATAATAACCGTGCTACAAGGCAGCCATACATGTAAAAGTAGAATGAAATGCGTTTGTTTATTGATAATGACTAATAATTATCATAAATAATTTTTAATGATTATCAAGAAATGAAAGAATAATCAATTCTAATGATTAATTCGGGTCACCACTGGGAAACCCGGAAATAACCACACTGTCTGATTAGCCTCAATCAGTCCTAAAATTAGAAAAGGTGAAGAAGTGTTCTGTTTTGTGGACTTTTGACCACACTTCCTCTCTACTGTTCAGATGCATGATATTGGTATTAGGTATTGCCAAAAGTGTCTTCAGCACTTGAACTATGCAGGGAGAATTTGAATAGCAGGACTTCAGTCCTGAGCAGCAGCAAGTTACATCTCCCATAGAGTCCAGACACTGGTGGTGGTGGTGGTGGCTAATGACTTCTGCTGAGACTGATCGGGCTAATGAAGTTGATGAAGTGATGCACCGATTAATCTGGGCACTGGGCCATGATGGGGAGGTGATGGGTCATGCAAAACAGCATCACGAAAGCACAAAAGCAGAGATGGAGCAAACCCATTTAAAAAGACAGCTGCAATATGATAAGCTGACAATGAAGGTGTGACAGTGTGTTACTGGTTAGATGTGACCAGGTGATGTGAACAGCTGACATCTTAATTGATGCCCCAGATATGACAGTAAGGGAATTATGAGCTGTGAGAGGGATCAGAATAACAGAGGGATGAGAAATAAAACTACGGACGGTTTCTTGAATGCAAGTTGTGAGTTGCAAATAATGAGTCACGCTTCTTCCATTTTGGCATACCCCAATAATCGTGCCAAAAATCAGGTGAGAAGGATGAGGCAATTGCAATTGTTGCAACTGTCCCCATGGTATCAGTCATGACAAAACATCATGTGCTAGCTAGCCACACTGACATTGACACATGCTAACCATGTCACTGAATAGTCAACAAAACAATGATTCAAACTACGTAAGTTTGGATTCACTCATACAAAAGGTCAGGACAGTATGACAAAAATACAGCTCATGAAAAAAGCTACTTTCATACTTCCAAAACAACTTTTCTTGATAAAAGCAGGACCAGATGCTCATTATGGCTTCTCTCTTCTTGGTGAGCAGAGGGTTTAACTGAGCATGTGCAGTGTGAGAGTAATCACTCTAGCATGTTTCTGATTGGAGAAATAAGACTTGTTGTAACCGTCCCCTGTTGCAACTGTCCCCAGTCTCCCCTACGTGGTCTCAATCAAACAAACGAACAAAAAAGTGCGTTAACTTCCTGGGTATCATCATACAGGACGTATGCAGGCGTGGACTCCATCCACTTTTACTTTTTAACGCAGTCTTATTCTTGCTCCGTTGCTGCAGCGCTCTTCTACATGATTATCATTTTAGGGATTGTGTTCCTCTGTCAAACTGGATTTGCAGGTATTTATGGACCCATCAAATACTCTTAAACATTTATTGCCTCAGTGACGCGACTTTTTCTCGCTTTGTTTCACTTTTGTTTCAACTGTGGTTTTATTTTTTTATACTATTGTTTTGAGTTGAACCATCATCAATTTATCAAAACTTAGATTAATTCCTGCTACGTAAATTGAGACATGTCGATCAATATGCTTTTTCATTCCCTCTTTTTCTATAACAATGATAATAACCGCAGTAACGTTAAATAATCAGTGCAGCGTGGAATCATTTTATACTAACTCATCATTACCAGGTATAAGCGATGTAATTATGCTTATCCAGGTTAGACGGAATATGCCTCAAATGTTGAAAAATAGGTGGCATAATAACTCAACAGGTGAAGAGCAGCATCATGCCCTTAGAAGGAGCGCGCACAAAGCAAAAGCGAGAGCTGCGGGCCATTTTGATGACAAGTGAAACAGCTTCAAAACGATAAAGGTTAATAATTAACCAATCTGCAGTTTTTGATCGTTTAGATCAGTTTAATTTGACTCGCTTGAAGCAGAACTGTTTGGTTTACTTGCTTAAAGGACAGATTCACTATTTTATTTGTATATTATTATTATATATTTTATTATTTTATGTCTTAAACCAGCAGTCATGTGATACGAAAAGTGAAAGAGGTTAAAATCTATGAACAAATGATCAGTGGCGAGGTTAGAAAGACACCGTAAAGAACAACGTGCTTTGGTGTACACCTTCCTACAAATTCATAGCAAAAAACAGCATGTAAAACTCATGTTGTAACTACAGGTAAGATCATGGTAATTTATCAGTATCATAATCTTACATATTTAGATTTTTTTATAGACCAGAAACACTGTGTGGGCTCTGTATGTGTTCACAGACATTAATGTCAGTTATAACTGCATGCTGGTGCCTATTATACAAGATTTAGTTAAATTGCAAAGATGAAAGAAATCATTGAAAACCTTTTCAGAAAACTGAAATCTGTTTTTATCCTACAGAGAAACACTCCTTGAAGATTACTATAACTGCATCTTCTGGAGTATCAAATGTCTCAGATTATATGGGTTTATTGCACATTGATGGAGTTCAGATGACATACTTGGACCAAAACACCAAAACAATACAACATAGACAAGACTGGGTGAAAGAATTAATGGAAGATGATCCTCAACACTGGGTAGATAACACTCGGGACTTCTTTGACTATCTGAAGTATGTCAAAGATGAAACTGCCACTTCTAAACAGAGTTTACTCCAAACTGGAGGTATGTGACTACCAAATGTTTTCCAAAATGTTAAGTATGTAACGTAAAGTCAAGCAGATAACTTCTGTTATGTTATATAGTATGAATATTTATATACTGTACATGTACACACACACATGTGACTTCTCAGTGACTCCTCCCTAACCACAAGGCTGTCTCCCTCTCTCTCTCTCTCTCTCTCTCTCTCTCTCTCTCTCTCTCTCTCTCTCTCTCTCTCTCTCTCTCTCTCTCTCTCTCTCTCTCTCTCTCTCTCTCTCTCTCTCTCTCTCTCTCTCTCTATCTCTCTCTCTCTCTCTCTCTCTCTCTCAGGTATCCAAATTGACCAGACAATCTTTGCCTGTGAATGGGATGATGAGACAGGAGAGGTTAATGGTTATATAAAGTATTGTCATAATGGAGAACCTGACCTTAGATGTGACCAAAAGACAAAGATGTGGACCACTGAAAAACCAAACGCTGCAATGAAGTGTGCTAGCCATGAATATATGAAAAGATTCGTCAAAACCGAATGTCAAGAGAGATTGAGGAAATACTTTGAATTTGGGAAGAGCTCTTTGCAGCGCAAGGGTAGAGTTATATGACCTGATCCTTTAAATTAAAACACAAAAGTGTTCATATGCCTCTGTGTGTCTGCAGGGACTCGCTGTACATATTACTAGTCTCTTGCTCCCCTCTTTTTGCCCCTTTCACCAGTAATTTCACAAGTTTTTCATTTTCAAACTGTATAAGTTTTTGTGACTTGCTGCATTGATTCAAAAAAGTACAAAAGCTGTATCACCAAGAGACCGAACACAACCAATTTTACTATTATTGGGTTTTATTATATATAATAAATAAAGCTGCCTTACCTTCAAGTTAAAACACCTTTAACTCACAGTACATCAAATGGTAAAGATATTGTAAAGATAAATAATAATTAGTACAGAGACAAATTATTGATTTATTAGTTATTACTGAATGAAATGAAATATTAAAGTTAATTGAATTAAGATTTTTAAATTAGGAATTTTTTGTTTTAAATGAAAGAACTGGCATGCCTGTTTTACAGTCTTTTCAGATTAGTTGGTGCCAATCCATAAAAGAAGATGATGTCAGTACTCACAAATCACTGTTTATCCAGAGTTTAATGGTGCACAGCAGCACAAACCACTAACTAATGCATTTCCCCAGTGTTGGTATAATGGTATGCTTTTCATTACCACAGTCAAATCATTACGTTACTATTCCTGTTCATATTATCATTGTTGTGGCATGTTACGCCCTCACAAGAGAGCTGAAAATAGAGAAATTATAGGAAATGATAAGAGATTAAGATGGGGAATAAACATTCAACAAAGGTCCCAGATTGGATGCAAAACTGTCTGGTTTGCAGTTAACCCCTATAAGGCACCAGGACATCCCATGACATTATCAATAAGACATGTTATTAAGACATCTTACCACTTATAAGGAACAGCACCTTATTAATAACAAGAAGCCTACTGTAGTGTGCATCATCATGAGTAAGGGTTTGGCCCCCCCTGGTGGTTCAGGTAAACAGCATGATGTACACAGGATGCACTGTTTGCATTTAAAAATGTATGACCTGGGGTATTTGTAAGTAATGTTGGCTTAATAATGTTTTTGTTGTTGTTATTATATAGTTATACAAATGTATCTATATCTTCTCTCTCTCCAGATCTTCCCTCAGTGTCTCTCCTCCAGAAGACTCCTTCCTCTCCAGTCAGCTGCCACGCTACAGGTTTCTACCCTGACAGAGCCGAGATGTTCTGGAGGAAAGACGGAGAGGAGCTTCATGAGGACGTGGGACCTGGAGAGATCCTCCCCAACCATGATGGATCCTTCCGGAGGAGTTTTGCCCTGAACGTTTCATCAATCGTACCTGAAGACTGGGGGAAGTACGAATGTGTGTTTAAGCTCTCTGGTGTGAAGGACGACATCATCACCAAACTGGACAAAGCTATGATCAAAACCAACTGGGGTAAGACTGGAATACTGATTTTGTCTCAAAATATTTATTTATAAATGTAATTTTCTTTGAATATTCTAGAGCTGAACATGAATTAAGTTCAATGTTAACACATTCACTTTTACATCATGCACATGGCTAAGAGGATGCAATGAAAACCAGAAAAAACACAAAAGGTGTAATATAACAAAGACAGGGGAAAAGTTCAATATATGTGAATTTCAATTAAAAAGAGACATCATCTACTTTTGGCTTTATAAATGGGCTGCTGCACACAAAACCGTCAAAGTGAAGTGAAAGTGTTTTAAGGGAAAGAAAGTACCAGATATGATTGTCAATAATGATATATCATTATCAAACATCAGTTTAGATACTTATAGATGAAAATGCTCAGAAGTGCATCGATGCTCCTGACACACTGTTTATATGTTTTGTTTTTCTTACAGTTCCTCCCTCAGAGTTCCCTGCTGCTCCTCTTTTTTGGGGTGTTTTAGGCCTGCTGGTAATCTGGATCGTTGGAGTCTTCATCTGGAGAAGAAGAAATAATGGTGAAGGACAAATATAGTCATTTTAACTGCACTGTTTTAGAATATTTCAGCCATGAAAAAACTGAATGGCTGATTTGACAGAATGTCTCACTTAAGTGGTCCAGTATAGTTACAGGAAACAGCTGACACTGAGGTTTTATTGTAAGGCTAATTGAATGTTTTTATATTTTGGACTAAAATCAAACATGTACCATCTGTATTATAGGTATATATATCATACATTAATACGTCCAGGTCTCTCTGTATTTTGTATTCTGTCTTTGTAGCTTTCCAGTGCAGATATACAGGAGAATAGTTAACTCAGTAACTACCAAGAGATGTGGTCAGACAAAGGCAGGCCTATATGTAAACCTAACCACAAGGCGCTCTCCTTCTCTCTCTCTCTCTCTCTCTCTCTCTCTCTCTCTCTCTCTCTCTCTCTCTCCTTCTCTCTCTCTCTCTCTCTCTCTCTCTCTTTCTCTCTCTCTTTCACCCTCTCTTTCTCTCTCTGTCTCTCTCTCGCTCTCACACACACACACACACACACACACACACACACACACACACACACACACATTGTTCTTTTTCTATGTTGTTGTGCAGTTATAGTTACAGTTACTCTCTCTCCACCTCCCTATACATATTGTGAATATTGTTATGCATTTATGATGTGAATCTTCAGTAACATACACATTATAATTTTGATATGTACCTTTTACTATGATATGTTTCATTGATATCTTTTTTTATCTTATCTTTTTTATCTTATCTGTATATCTTTTGTCAGAGCATGCAGCTGTGTAATTAGGCCTGATTGTGAAATCATGTATTTTTTGTCAGTCACACTTCACCTCCTTCTTCCCAGTTATGCTCTTTGAAATGATAATATTGGGACAGCATGACTGTTTATGAAAAAGGTCAAAGTGACGGGAACATTTGGCTCTTGTTTTTGCCAGATAACGATTCCCTCTTCTATTATTTGAGAGGTTCTGATTGCACCAGAAGCTGAGGTAAAACAGTGATTGGCTGACATACATTAGAGGACATGAACAGGAGGCATTTTTCCGTTGGTGAGGAAGGGAAGTGGGACTGACATGAGAGTTTATAAAAGTTTTTTATTCATACATATTTTCAGTTCTTTTATAATAAAGATGTTTAATTTAGACCACTTCTCCTCGACTTTTCGTTTTGCAACTATAACTGTTTTTTTTTTGTTCAACTGAGTGAGATCATCAGACTGAATTATGTGGTTCCTTTTCACTTCATTATTCAAATATTGACAAACACACTGTTCGTTTGTTTGCTTGTTTGTTTATTTGCACAATATTTAAACAGAAGATCACAAACAAGAGATGTGTAGGTGGTGTCAATAAAGCTCCCTTACAAGAAAATCAACTCTCATCAGGAGCAAAATGTACAAATAAAATCAATATTCACACACTCATTAGTGCAAAACAGAATTTACAGTAATGTTAAAATGTAAAGTGTATTTTGGGTTTTTGACAAAAAAATACAAAGTTGATGAACAACAGATCAAAATGTTTTAAGATATAATCTAAAATATTATTGTGATTTTGAAAAACCCCAAATGTTCATCACCTTTTCACATCTATATTTATGCAGATTAATGAGTATGTACAGATTTTTTCAGGACATGATTATCAACATTTTTCTGCATTTAGACACAATGTCCCTCAGTTAAAGTGCAGTAAATGTTTCCTCTTTATTATTATTGACTCTTAGTCCTTCAGGTTAGCAAGGAAATGTATTATTTCTCCACACATTGAGTGTCTTCTTCTTATACTCTTCTCTAGCTCTCTGATGCTGCTCTCACGATAGACAGATTGATGTGGTATCTCTGCTGCCTTCATGTGATATTCTACTGACTTGTTGCTTTCATTATGAATGAAGAATACATGCTTGGCATATAAGTTGTAAAGCCTCTGTCTGTCTGCAGGTTTCAGATCACTTTCTAGCAGATCCTCGTAAATCTGGTCAGCTTCAGCCTGGCCATGATTCAACTTTGCGACTATGTTTTCTACGAAATCTAGTTTTATTTTGTTTGAAGAATGAGGGTAAAGAGGAATCACTTCTGTATAGAGACTGATTGCTCTGTCTATCATTCTTGGCTCCAGGGGATTTTCCCTGTGTGAGTAAACCCTCCATTTGTAGCAGTTTGCAGCACACCACTTCAGAAGACGTTTATCTGGATGTCTTTTCAGAGCCTCCTCTGCCAAATCAATAGCCTCATCCTCAGATACATACTGTCTGTACAGCCTTAGTAATGGTCTTATACCACTGTAGCTGCTTTGTGGCTTTCTTAAAACCCTTTTGGCCAACTCACGTACTTCATCTTGAATATTTCTTTCTTTCTTTGCACGTTCCAGAAGGTACAGAGCAGCAAGGTACAAGTTGTCTGGATCATTTTCTTTGGCGATTCTCATTTTCTCCAGGATGTTTTCCTCCAGTGGTTCATCACGGTGCCCATAAACATTCACTAAAGCTATCAAATGACTGGTCTGCCACTCCACCATGCCTGGCTGCATCCTGATGGCTCTCTTGAAGTAATCTGCAGCCAGCAGCCTTTTATCTCTGCCAAACTTCATCAGGGTCCAGGCTTTTTCAGCGTAGATCTCTGGATGGATCTCATCCTCTGATGGAGATAGGTATTCTTTCAGCAGGGTGTCAACCTTTGACAGGTAAGTCTCACTCTCTGCTTGTTCTCCCAGCTGGTGGTGCAACCAAGCCAGGTTCCCGTAATTCACCACCAACCAGGGACCTTCATCTGAGCCAGTGTTTCTTATCTGGCGGAAAGCCTCTGCAGCCCTGCTGAAGAAACACCGGGCTTCTTCAGTGAAGCCCAGCTGGTAGTGAATGTACCCCTGCAGATTGTAAATGTGACCCAGCCAGCTGTTTCCCTCCTCACTGCCAATGTCCTCCAGCATGTCCCTGAGAATTAACAGTTCGGACTTGCTGGAGTCCAGGTCCCAGGTGAAGTGGCACTGCAGGGCCCCAAGTTTGGCCTCCATTGTTGTCTGACTCTGAGCAGCACTAATGGAGAAGAAAAACCACTAATATCACACAACACATATGCAGTATGGTAATATGATCAGTGAGTAAGGAGAGAGGGAGAGAAGAAAGGAAAAAGGTGGAGAAATGACGAAATAGAAGCAAAGGAAGGAGGGAATGAAACAATAAAGAAGGACTGGAGAGCTGATTGACAATATAACAATTGTCATTAGATTTATAATTAACATATTAAGAGTGTTATTGATTATGAAATGCAGTCACTCACCTCATCATGTAGCTGTTACCTCGACTCAGTTGTTCTCTAATGAAGTTTTTGCTGTTCATAAACACTTGTGCTTTGGGCGCAGCACCATAAATTCAATAGTTATATAATATATGATGCTGTAAATGACGACATGTGGAGGACTGACTTTGGACTTTGTGTGCTTCATTTTCCCAGTAATAGACACCTACAGCCATATGTGTGCACAAAAAAAACATCAACACGTTACTATGGAGCTCAGATGATCACTTTCATTTACTAAGAAATGTTTTTGAAATAAATATCTGAAGGTGTGGCAGTCATGTCAGAGAAAGGTAAAGATATAAAATACAACCTTTGTCCCCTCCCAGTTTTCATACCACTTCATATCATATCATTATCGGATAAATTGATGTCTCATGATGTTTTTTGACTTGTATGAGAGCTGAAATGATTAGTTGAATGACAAAAACTAACTGGAAACAGTTTGGATAGTTAATCAATAGATTTGAAGTTACCACAAAACAATGTATAATTGTTAGGAAAAAATTCACAGATTCCAAAAGTTCTCTGCTAACAGCTTCACAAATATGGCTTTTGTGGTAGCTGGGCATTTTTCAGATTTGCCTTGTTGGTAAAGCACAACTACCCTTCAATTGAAAGTACAGTCAATTTACTTGCATTGCATTACTGTCCTCAACTGGAATTATGTGACTGTAGTAGTTTGTGATTTAAAGGTATAATATAAACAATGATCTACTTCTTGAACTGACAAAGAAAGTGGTATCCTGTAAATCTGGAATAGATGGGATATAGACCAGAAACACTGTGTGGGCTCTGTATGTGTTCACAGACATTAATGTCAGTTATAACTGCATGCTGGTGTCTATTATACAAGATGATAGATTCAGCAAGATTTAGTTAAATTGCATAGATGAAACAAATCATTGAAAAAACTTTTCAAAAAACTGAAATCTGTTTTTATCCTACAGAGAAACACTCCTTGAAGTTTACTATAACTGCATCTTCTGGAGTATCAAATGTCCCAGATTATATGGGCTTATTACCAATTGATGGAGTTCAGATGACATACTTGGACCAAAACACCAAAACACCACAGCACAGACAAGACTGGGTGAAAGAATTAATGGAAGATGATCCTCGACACTGGGTAAAAACACTCAGGACTTCTTTGACTATGTGAAGTACTTCAAAGATGAAACAGCTACTTCTAAACAGAGCTTACATCAAACTGGAGGTATGTGACTAGCAAATGTTTTCCAAAATGTTAAGTATGTAACGTAAAGTCAAGCAGATGTAACTTCTGTTATGTTATATGAATATTTATATGCTGTGCATGTACAAACACACATGTGACTTCTCAGTGACTCCTCCCTTATTTCCATCCTTCATTCATCAAGTTTACTCATAATTCTTTTCCTAGTTTGGCACTAGATCAGATTAAAATGTCTCCTGTGTTGGTCCAGAATAACTGTCCTGTAGAAATCTGTGTGTCCCTGTTTACAGTTTTACAACACACAGCTGATAGAGGAACATTACTGCCTGGTTTCTTAAACTACAAAGCATGACTGTCATTGTTGTCCTCTCCAGTCGGATGCCATGCTACAGGTTTCTACCCTGACAAAGCCGAGATGTTCTGGAGGAAAGACGGAGAGGAGCTTCATGATCATCAGACTGAATTATGTGGTTCCTATTCACTTCATCATTCAAATATTGACAAACACACTGTTTCTTTGCTTGTTTTTTGTTTATTTGCACCATATTTAAACACAAGATCACAAACAAGAGATATACAGGTGGTGTCAATAAAGCTCCCTTAGAAATCTCATCAGGAGCAAAATGTACAAATAAAATCAACATTCACACACTCGTTAGTACAAAACAGAATTTACAGTAATGTTAAAATAAAGAAATAAAAAAGTATGAGCAATTAACAATGATCATTTTACAAAATCACTGAGATTGTCATTAGAAAGTGTGTTTTAGGTTTTTGACGTTCTTGAAAATACAAAGTTGATGAACAACAGATCAAAAATGTTTAAATATAATATAAAATATCATTGTGAGTTTGAAAATGTTCACATATATTTATGCAGATTATTGAGTATGTACAGATTTTTACAGGACATGATTATCAACATTTTTCTGCATTTAGACACAATGTCCCTCAGTTGAAATGCAGTAAATGTTTCCTCTTTATTATTGGCTCTTAGTCCTTCCGGTTAGAAAGAACATTTATTATATCTTCACTCATTGAGTGTCCTCTTCTTACACTTGTCTCTAGCTCTGTGATGCTGCTCTCACGATAGCGAGACTGATGTGGTATCTCTGCTGCCTTCATGTGATAATCTATTGACTTGTTGCTTTCATTATGAATGAAGAATACATGCTTGGCATATAAGTTGTAAAGCCTCTGTCTGTCTGCACGTTCCAGATCACTTTTTAGCAGATCCTGGTAAAACTGGTCAGCATCAGCCTGGCTATGATTCAACTTTGCGACTATGTTTTCAACGAAATCTAGTTTTATTTTGTTTGAAGAATGAGGGTAAAGAGAGATCACCTCTTTATAGAGACTAATTGCTCTGTCTATCTTTTTTGGCTCCAGGGGATTTTCCCTGTGTGAGTAAACCCTCCATTTGTAGCAGTTTGCAGCACACCACTTAAGAAGACGTTCACCTGGATGTCTTTTCAGAGCCTCCTCTGCCAAAACAATAGCCTCATCCTCAGATATATACATTCTGTACAGCCTTAGTAATGGCCTTATACCACTGTAGCTACTTGGTGGCTTTCTCAAAACCTTTTCGGCCAACTCAAGTGCTTCATCTTGAATATTTCTTCCGTTCTTTGCACATGCCTGAAGGTACAGAGCAGCAAGGTACAAGTTGTCTGGATCATTTTCTTTGGCGATTCTCATTTTCTCCAGGATGTTTTCCTCCAGTGGTTTGTCACGGGGCCCAGAAACATTCACTAACGCTATCACATGACTGGTGTGCCACTCCACCATGTCCGGCTGCATCCTGATGGCTCTCTTGAAGTAATCTACAGCCATCAGCCTTTTGTCTCTGCCAAACTTCATCAGGGTCCAGGCTTTTTCAGCGTAGATCTCTGGATGAAGCTCACCCTCTGATGGAGATGGGTATTCTTTCAGCAGGGTGTCGACCTTTGACAGGTAAGTCTGACTCTCTGCTTTTTCTCCCCGCTGGGAGTGCCACCAAGCCAGGTTCCCGTAGTTCACCACCAACCAGGGACCTTCATCTGAGCCGGTGTTTCTCATGTGGCGGAAAGCCTCTGCAGCCCTGCTGAAGAAACGCTGTGCATCTTCAGTGAAGCCCAGCTGGTAGTGAATGTACCCCTGCAGGTTGTAAATTTGACCCCGCCAGCTGTTTCCCTCCTCAGTGCCGATGTCCTCCAGTATGTCCCTGAGAATTAACAGTTCGGACTTGCTGGAGTCCAGGTCCCAGGTGAAGTGGCACTGCAGGGCCCCAAGTTTGTCTTCCATTGTTGTCTGACTCTGAGTAGCACTAATGGAGAAGAAAAAACACTAATATAACACAACACATATGCAGTAGTAGTAATATGCTCGGTGAGTAAGGAGAGAGGGAGAGAAGAAAGAAAAAAGGTGGAGAAATGACGAAATAGAAGCAAAGGAAGGAGGGAATGAAACAATAAAGAAGGACTGGAGAGCTGATTGACAATAAAAAATTGTCGTTAGATTTATAATTAACATATTAAGAATGTTATTGATTATGAAATGCAGTCACTCACCTCATCATGTAGCTGTTACCTGGACTCAGTTGTTCTCTAATGAAGTTTTTGCTGTTTATAAACACTTGTGCTTTGGGCGTAGCATCATAAATTCAATAATTATATAATATATGATGCTGTAAATGACGACATGTGGAGGACTGACTTTGGACTTTGTGTGCTTCATTTTCCCAGTAATAGAAACCTAAAGCCATATGTGTGCACAAAAAAAACATCAACGCGTCACTATGGAGCTCAGATGATAACTTTCATTTACTAAGAAATGTTTTTGGCAGTCGTGTCAGAGAAAAGTAAAGATATAAAATAGAACCTTCGTCCCCTCCAAATTTTTATACCACTTCATATCATATCATTATCAGATAAATTGATGTGTCATGATGTTTTTTGACTTGTATGAGAGCTGAAATGATTAGTTGAATGACAAAAACTAACTGGAAACTGTTTGGATAGTTGATCAATAGATTTGAAGTTGAATGTATAATTATTAGGAAAAAATTAATAGATGCCAAAAATTCTTTGCTAACAGCTTCACAAATATGGCTTTTGTGGTAGCTGGGCATTTTTCAGATTTGCCTTGTTGGTAAAGCACAACTACCCTTAAATTGAAAGTACAGTACTTAGTAAATTTACTTGCATTGCATTAATGTCCTCAACTGGAATTATGTGACTGTAGTAGTTTGTGAGTTAAAGGTATAATATAAACAATGATCTACTTCTTGAACTGACAAAGAAAGTGGTATCCTGTAAACCTGGAATAGGTGGGCTATATTTTTGACTACTTGCTGTGGATTCCAGAAATACATTTAAAACAGCATCTAAGTGTTTAATGATTCATGATTCACATCAGAAGTTAAGTTGAATAGAATTGAATGCTACTATAATTGAGCAGGTGGACTGAAATGTGGAGACTGCAGGCTGATTGAGGATGAAGAAAATATTCTTTATTTTTGGATGGATCAGACAAAACAGATCACCGGACAAACCAGGGCAAAATGAACAGAGCAGAGGATCAAACCAAAACTGAACTGCAAATCATACATACATATTTAGATTTTTTATAGACCAGAAACACTGTGTGGGCTCTGTATGTGTTCACAGACATTAATGTCAGCTATAACTGCATGCTGGTGCCTATTGTACAAGATTTAGTTAAATTGCAAAGACGAAACAAATCATTGAAAACCTTTTCAGAAAACTGAAATCTGTTTTTATCCTACAGAGAAACACTCTTTGAACTTTACTGTAACTGCATCTTCTGGAGTATCAGATTTCTCGGATTATATGGGCTTTTTGCGAATTGATGGAGTTCAGATGACATACTTGGACCAAAACACCAAAACACCACAACACAGACAAGACTGGGTGAAAGAATTAATGAAAGATGATCCTCGACACTGGGTAGATAACACTCGGGACTTCTTTGACTATGTGAAGTACTTCTTACATGAAACTGCCACTTCTAAACAGAGCTTACATCAAACTGGAGGTATGTGACTGCCAAATGTTTTCCAAAATGTTAAGTATGTAACGTAAAGTTAAGCAGATGTAACTTCTATCATGTTATATGAATATTTATATGCTGTGCATGTACAAACACACATGTGACTTCTCAGTGACTCCTCCCTCATTTCCATCCTTCATTAATCAAGTTTACTAAAAATTCTTTTCCTATTTTGGCACTAGATCAGATTAAAATGTCTCCTGTGTTGGTCCAGAATAACTGTCCTGTAGAAATCTGTGTCACTAGTTTACAGTTTGACAACACACAGCTGATAGAGGAACATTACTGCCTGGTTTCTTAAACTACAAAGCATGACTGTAAGAGGCACACAGGCTGCTTGTGTTGGGTCCTCATATTACAGAAGTAACAGTGTGTTTTATTACAGACAATTTAGATCATCATTCACACCACAGGATTCAGCAGTTTAACAGCCGACTCTACAATGCTAGAGCTGGGCTCCATTCTACTTGTGCAGACTCTTAAATGCATTATAAACATCATTATGCATTAATAATGAATTCATGCAATCATGCATTATTATTATTATTGTTGTCGTTATCATTGTTGTCCTCTCCAGTCGGCTGCCACGCCACAGGTTTCTACCCTGACAAAGCTGAGATGTTCTGGAGGAAAGACAGAGAGGAGCTTCATGATCATCAGACTGAATTATGTGGTTCCTATTCAATTCATTATTCAAATGTTGACAAACACACTGTTTTTTTTGCTTGTTTTTTGTTTATTTGCACCATATTTAAACAGAAGATCACAAACAAGAGATATACAGGTGGTGTCAATAAAGCTCCCTTAGAAGAAAATTAAATCTCATCAGGAGCAAAATGTACAAATAAAATCAATATTCACACACTCATTAGTACAAAACAGAATTTACAGTAATGTTAAAATAAAGAAATAAAAAAGTATGAGCAATTAACAATGATCATTTTACAAAATCACTGAGATTGTCATTAGAAAGTGTATTTTAGGTTTTTGACGTTCTTGGAAATACAAAGTTGATGAACAACAGATCAAAAATGTTTAAATATAATATAAAATATCATTGTGAGTTTGAAAATGTTCACATCTACAGTATATTTATGCAGATTATTGAGTATGTGCAGATTTTTCAGAACATGATTATCAAGATTTTTCTGCATTTAGACACAATGTCCCTCAGTTGAAGTGCAGTAAATGTTTCCTCTTTATTATTGGCTCTTACTCTGCAGCTTATCAAGAAAATGTATTATTTTTCCACTCATGTAGTGTCTTCTTCTTATACTTTTCTTCAGCTCTCTGATGCTGCTCTCACGATAGCGAGACTGATGTGGTATCTCTGCTGCCTTCATGTGATATTCTACTGACTTGTTGCTCTCATTATGAATGAAGAATACATGTTTGGCATAGCAGTTATACAACATCTGTCTGTCTGCACGTTCCAGATCACTTTTTAGCAGATCCTCGTAAATCTGGTCAGCTTCAGCCTGGCCATGATTTGACTTTGCGACTATGTTTACGAAGGCTAGTTTTATTTCAAGTGAGGAATCAGGGTAAAGAGAGATCACTTCTTTATGGAGACTGATTGCTTTGTCTATCATGCTTTGCTCCGGGTGACTGTCTGAATAAATCCTCCATTTGTAGCAGATTGCGGTATACCTCTTTAGAAGACGTTCATCTGGATGTCTTTTCAGAGCCTTCTTTGCCAAATCAATAGCCTCATCCTTAGATACATACATTCTGTACAGCCTTAGTAATGGTCTTATACCACTGTAGCTGCTTGGTGGCTTTTTCAAAACCTTTTTGGCCAACTCACGTTCTTCATCTGGTCTTATATCACTGAAGCTGCTTGGTGGCTTTTTCAAAACCCTTTCGGCGAACTCACGTACTTCATCTGGTCCTATGCCACTGTCGCTGCTTGGTAGCTTTTTCAAAACCTTTTCGGCCAACTCACATACTTCATCTGGTCTTATGCCACTGTACCTGTTTGGTGGGTTACTCAAAACCTTTTCGGCCAACTCACATACTTCATCTAGTCTTATACCACTGTCGCTGCTTGGTGGGTTACTCAAAACCTTATTTGCCAACTCACGTACTTCATCTTCAGATGTTCTTACTTTCTTTGCACATGCCTGAAGGTACAGAGCAGCAAGGTACAAGTTGTCTGGGTCGTTTTCTTTGGCGATTCTCATTTTCTCCAGGATGTTTTCATCCAGTAGTTTGTCACCATGCCCATAAACATTCACCAAAGCTATCACATGACTGGTCTGCCACTCCACCATGTCTGGCTTCATCCTGATGGCTCTCTCAAAGTAATCTGCAGCCAGCAGTGTTTTGTCTCTGCCAAACTTCATCAGGGTCCAGGCTTTTTCAGCGTAGATCTCTGGATGAAGCTCATCCTCTGATGGAGATGGGTATTCTTTCAGCAGGGTGTCGACCTTTGACAGGTAAGTCTGACTCTCTACTTGTTCTCCCAGCTGGTGGTGCAACCAAGCCAGGTTCCCATAGTTCACCACCAACCAGGGACCTTCATCTGAGCCAGTGTTTCTCATCTGGTGGAAGCCCTCTGCAGCCCTGCTGAAGAAACGCCGGGCATCTTCCGTGAAGCCCAGCTGGTAGTGAATGTACCCCTGCAGGTTGTAAATGTGACCCAGCCAGCTGTTTCCCTCCTCAGTGCCGATGTCCTCCAGCATGTCCCTGAGAATGAACAGTTCGGACTTGCTGGAGTCCAGGTCCCAGGTGAAGTGGCACTGCAGGGCCCCAAGTTTGGCTTCCATTGTTGTCTGACTCTGAGCAGCACTAATGGAGAAGAAAAAACACTAATATCACACAACACATATGCAGTAGTGGTAATATGCTCGGTGAGTAAGGAGAGGGGGAGAGAAGAAAGAAAAAAGGTGGAGAAATGAAGAAATAGAAGCAAATTAAGGAGGGAATGAAACAAAAAAGAAGGACTGGAGAGCTGATTGATAATAAAACAATTGTCTTTAGATTAATAATTAACATATTAAGAATGTTATTGATTATGAAATGCAGTCACTCACCTCATCATGTAGCTCTTACCTCGACTCAGTTGTTCTCTAATGAAGTTTTTGCTGTTTATAAACACTTGTGCTTTGGGCGTAGCACCATAAATTCAATAATTATATAATGTATGATGCTGTAAATGAGGACATGTGGAGGACTGACTTTGGACTTTGTGTGCTTCATTTCCCCAGTAATAGACACCTAGAGCCATATGTGTGCACAAAAAAAACATCAACACGTCACTATGGAGCTCAGATGATCACTTTCATTTACTAAGAAATGTTTTTGAAATAAATATCTGAAGATGTGGCAGTCATGTCATAGGAAGGTAAAAATATATAATAGAACCTTTGTCCCCTCCAATTTGTAATACCACTTCATATCATATCATTATCAGATAAATTGATGTCTCATGATGTTTTTTGACTTGTGCCACAACTGAAATGATGTACCAGATGAGGTGGAAACAGTTTTGATGATTGATCAATAGTTTAAGTCACTTTTTAAGGAAACATGCCAACAAATTCTCTGCTGACACCTCCTCAAATATGAATAATTGAAAGTTACCCCTAGATGTTCCACCATAGTTAACTTACTATTTTTGGGATGTTTGGCTATTGGCCAGGCAAAACAAGCAATCTGTTTTTTTTCACTTGGGCTTTATGTAGTGATTATTGTAATTGAATCACTCTTTTCTGACATTTTATTACCTGAACAATCATTCAAATATTAAAAAACATATATATTGTGAAACCTATTGACAATGGAAATAACTGTCTTAAAACTAAATAATTTTGACACAGAGTTAGTTGATATTGTACTTCAGCTAAATTAAATCAATAAGATCAAATGATGTATGTCCAAATGATATGAAGTAAATCTGTGACATTTGTGACAGTTGGGCAGTTTCTAGATTTGCCTGGTCGGTTAGGGTTAGGATTAGTACCAACCACCTTAAAATTGAAAAAAACTGTACTTATGTAAAGCTACATTATACTACTGTCCTCTTTGTGGATTCCAGCTATACATTAAAACAGCATGTAAGTGTTTAAGTAAAGGTAACAATATAAAAATGAAAAAATTACAAATAAAAGTGTTCCATAAAAAAATCCACATAAGCAAAAGTACAAGATTTAAGATCTTGCTCAGAAGGACTGTATGTTCCTAATTTTTTAAATTTTTAACATGTTACTGTAATATTGCTGTTTTAAATTTTTTGAAATCAATATATATATATATTTTTTTAGTAAATAAATCATGACTTAAATGGTGTCATAGTACCAATTAAGCCCATGCCAGACTTTTGACTTTTTTTCATCAAATATCTTTATTTTATATTCCAAAATCTACATGAACTAATGAACATATTTTCAAATGAGAGATAAATCTTGCTTTATAAGAAATGATCTCCCTTATAAATCATGTCAGTATCCATGAAAACCAGCTGAACTTAGATGTTGGTGCTTAACAGCTGAAAACATTGGTTAGACAATTAGATTAAATTACTGTCACCAAGTGCTATATAAATAAGGCTTGACTGATTGATAATCATATGTAATAAGTTACATTACTTTGATTAAGTTAGATTTGTTAGATTAGCCTATAGAAGCAGAAAATGCGTATTCAGTTACTGAACGGGGCCCTTTATGTTGTAGGAGTAATTTTATTCCACCAGGTGGCAGTAGTGCGACACATTGGATGCAAGTGTTTAAATTCTAGACCACGAAGAAGAAAAAGAGGAAGCACACGGTGCATGTAGCATGTAGCAGCAACAACAACAACATCCAGCTTTTCTTACTTTGCTGGATTCTGCTGCAGCTTTGAGGATTACAAGGATAATGCAAAGTTTAGTGGCGACTCTGTGAGTAGACACGTCAAAGGAAAAGCAACAACTCGAGTGTGTTAAAACCCAGAGACAGAAATAACAAGTTTGATTCTTCTTGCAGATGAGGATGTGACAGCCTGCAGCCGTGTGGTGTAGGTGGTGTTGTGGTGGTGGTCGCAGGAGGAGGAGGAGGAGGAGGACAGGAGGAGGGCAGGAGGAGGGTCGGGATGGATACCTGGACTCCCAATCCCCGAGCCAAGCCCTTCATCCCCCGCCAGCAGAGGAGCCTGTACCTCACCTGGAAATATAAGCTGACCAACATAAGGACGATCCGCCGCTTCTGTCAGGTCTGTGTGCAGATGCAGAAGTATCACACAGACAGTCTGCAGAAACAGACCCAAAGATACACAAACCCAGTTACAGTAACACACAGACAGTCTGCAGCCTCTCTGCAGAAACAGACCCACTAACTGTGATCCACATATAACCAGAACTGAGATATTTATCCTCACTGTGCTGATTAAGAGGGATTTAAACCAAGTGTGAAGCCTCCTGTGTTCAATGGAAGTGATGGAGGACAAAACCCACCACACACACACACACACACACACACACACACACACACACACACACACACACACACACACACCCGTCAGTTGTGGGTCCACCAGTTTTTTGGTCACTGGTGAGGACCGCCCTTTCCAGTGGTCAGACATGCTTGAAAAAAATCACGGGAGGTTAATATTTATTGTTGAAGACAAATACACACACACACACACACATATACTGAATCCTGCGGGTGTTTACCTTCATGTTAGCGAAATATGTCCAATAAGGGATAATGTTCACAATTCTTCACATCTGTCTTAAAGCAGCAGTCAGGTGTCCATGTGAGCAGCGAGAGAGGTTTTTTCTCTCTGTAATCATTCCTCCTGTTCATACTGACTATTAAAAGATCTCCTTCAAATGTGCTTTCAGTGTAAAGTGATGGAGGACAAAATCCACAGTGTGTCCACACAGTCATTTAAAAGTGTGAGTTAGTCATATTAAGTGATATCGGACACATTTACAGTCTTTTTGCATCAGATTCCCTGTTGAGCTGTGGTGGAAGTATAGTAACAAAAAGACTTTGGTCCTAAACATACTGTAACATTGAAACATAGAAGACTTTATGTGACTCATTTGGACGCTGAAGCTTCATATTAGCTTCAGATAAACTTTTAAATACGTTTTTACACAGAAGGAGGACTGTGGATTTAGTCCTCCATCACTTCCATTGTAAGTGCATTATGAATTAGTAAAGAAGTCATTTTTTTAGGCAGGTGTTTATATAAGCAGAATACATTATTGTGACATACTTAACCTTTATTTCATTGTAGGGAGCATGCTATCTCTTCCAAGGCCGCGCTGAACACAGAACATACAGAGACAACATTCAAAGACATTCACACAAATTTATCAACCTCATTCATAGAAAACATGTTGATTCACACCTCATCTGCCAAAAGATAAGACCCAATCTCTTGTAGGTTAAACTGAGCTTTCTAGGGATAAATAACTATAAAAAGACACTTTAAAAACAGACTTGAAAAAGCCTCCAAAGGCTCCAAACAACCCTTAACAAACATAAAACATATTTAGTTTGGAAGGCAGAACCAAACACCCTGACTATAAATGAAATTAGGTCAGATTACTTACTGTACTGAGCTTTTTCTCTCTTGTCCTTTCAACAGGCTGGCGCTGTGCTCTTTCTGCTGATAACCGTCATCGTCAACATTAAACTCATCCTGGACACAAGACGAGTCGCTAATGAAGATGCAGCAGCTCAAGAATACGGTATGAAACATTTCTCCAGTGTCTAAACTCTAACTCAACAACTGTCTAATATTTTCATAGTTGTCATGATAGTAGAGGTATGCTGGTGTCAACATTTCAATTATTGTTGCTGTAATTCAACTATTTATGCTAAAATGTTCTTTAATTACTAAACACAAGGATCACTTAGGGCTGGGCGATATGGACAAAATCAAGTATCTAGTCAGAATCTGACTGGTTGCAGTTTTCAGTGTAACAGCTGCAGTTTCAATCAGGCCTTTAGGACAAAATACAGTTGCATTGCCTTCACTTTAGTTAGGGAAGGTTTCCAGCAGCACACAAGGTGATAATCTAATTAGCTTAATCCTTAATCTGTAACCTCCTCCATGCTTAATGTTTCCTTTTTAACCAAGATATATTACACCGTGAAGATATCAAATATATTTCCTGTATTAGCTTCTTCTATAGAAACTGATTTTTACACTGGGTGAAATATTTAAAACCAAGACTCTGTGTTATACATTAATACATCAAATGGAGATTTTCTAGATGTGTTATGCATAATATCCCCAAATCTCTGCCGAGCCTGTGAAGTATTTTACTGAAAATTAGTTAATTGGGTTTGAACAATGATTGGCCTTTTATAGAAACTTAAAGATGTATCTGATATTTGAATATATTTGTTGTGAAGCGTTAGAAAAGCATACATTTAGAGACTGATTATCAATGTTTTCTATTCACTCTGCTGTGCTTATTCTTGGTGTAATGCTCCTTTTATTTTTAGATGACGTCATGCCCAACATGGAGACACCACGCAGGCCGCCAAACGGGCGCAAGGTCCTGGACATCGAGGTGTACTCCAGCCGCTCCAAAGTCTACGTGGCGGTGGACGGCACCACTGTGAGTCTTATTCTGACCAATGACCATCGTCTCTATCTCTGCTATCAATGTTTTCTTTTTTAATGGTTTTATTCTTTCTTGTCTATGTCATTTGTCAGTTGTTGTTTTTTTAATCTGTTGGATTTGTTATTACATTTTTAACCCCCCCGCCAAGTATAACTGGAGGGGATCATGGTCGTGTGTGTATCCATCCACAGATAATCTCACATACTACTGGACAGGTCAGCCGAATATTTGTTGTGCACATTTTTATGCTCGAGGACTTCTCGTAGTTTTTGGTGATTCACAATTTCTAAAAAAATCATAATGCCAATCTTTATGAGCCGATCGTAGAGCTTAGACTTTAGTCTTTTTAGCCATCCTCGCCTTTTTACAGTAATACAAACACAGTAACACACACACACACACACACACACACACATATACAGTAACACGCACACACATACACACAGTCTTGTTTTTGTCAGTTGTGGGGTCCACCAGTTTTTTGGTCACTGGTGAGGACCGCCCTTTCCAGTGGTCAGACATGCTTGAAAAAAATCAGGGAGGTTAAGATTTATTGTTGAAGACAAATACACACTCACACACACACACACATACAGTAATATACACACACACACACACACACATATACACAGTGATGGGTCACACTTTATGAGCCGATCGTAGAGCTTAGACTTTAGTCTTTTTAGCCATCCTCGCCTTTTTACAGTAATACAAACAAAGTAACACACACACACACACATACACACAGTCTTGTTTTTGTCAGTTGTGGGGTCCACCAGTTCTTTGGTCACTGGTGAGGACCGCCCTTTCCAGTGGTCAGACATGCTTGAAAAAAAAAGATTTATTGTTGGAGAACAAATACACACACACACACACACACACACACATATATACAGTAATACACACACACACACACACACACACACACACAGTGATGGGTCACACTTTATGAGCCGATCGTAGAGCTTAGACTTTAGTCTTTTTAGCCATCCTCGCCTTTTTACTGTAATACAAACACAGTAACACACACACACACATACAGTAACACATACACACATACAGTAACACAGTCTTGTTATTGTCAGTTGTGGGGTCCACCAGTTTTTTGGTCACTGGTGAGGCTGACTTTCCAGTGGTCAGACATGCTTGAAAAAAATCAATCAGGGGAGGTTAAGATTTATTGTTGAAGACAAATACACACACACACACACGCACACAAACACACACACACACACACACACACATACAGTAATACACACACACACACACACACACACACACACACACACATATACACAGTGATGGTTCACACTTTATGAGCCGATCGTAGAGCTTAGACTTTAGTCTTTTCAGCCTTCCTCGCCTTTTTACAGTATGAATAGTGCTATATAAATAAAGTTGAATTGATTACAACATTGTGATAATCAATTGCTGAAATCTGGGAATGTGGAAACTCCCAAATTATAAACAGTCTTCACAGATAACAAACCAGCTTCATTGTTCAACTTAGACCTACTGATATTTTGGGTTTCACCTCCACATAAAGCAGTTTGGATAGTCTGGCTAACTTGTGCTGGATTTCATAATAATAGTGACGTTGCTGCTTTCCCAGACCTCAGTGATTAACTTAATGAGAACAATGTCATCATAACTAGATAAAACAGTGATTGAACTACAAAAATAAGACCCAAATAGTAATAAATCGGAGTTATCCTTCATGAATACAACAGCCATCAGTTTTCTATGAGCTGAAAACTTGTTTAAATAGCTTTTATATTCAGATACTGGGTTTTTAAATGTTTAATTTGTCTTACCTTACCATAACTCTAACCCTATATCTTTTTAAATCCACCCTTAAAACACAAAAAAACTTAAAAATCACCACTAAAATTGCAGCTACTTGGTTTTCATCAGACATCAAAGACTTAATGTTGTTCATTTACTTAAATTGTAGGAACTTATTCAAAATATTCAGAAAATTCAGAAGTAAAGTTTTTCACTTTTGACACGAGTAAGCTAAACGCATCCTCGACTAGAAATCAAACATCTTGGTCGGACTGCTCCTTTTAAACACGTGATCGCACACACAGGTTAAATACTTATTTTTGTTTTTGTGTGTCTCCTGCAGGTGTTGGAGGATGACATGCGTGAGCAGGGCCGAGGCATCCATGTGATAGTCCTGAACCAGGCGACTGTAAGCATCTACTCAATTGGCGCTTTTCCACTATACAGTTCTAGCACTACTCAGCTCGGCTCAACTCGGTTTGGTACCAGGAACCTTTTCCATTACAGTACCTTCTCAACGGGGGCGGGGTCGTCATGGCACAGCTCTGTGAAACTGCCGTGACTTCGTTTTATACGCGACACAAACATATAAACAATGGAGGACATGGAGGCAGTGGTGTAGGAAGGAAGTAAGGAGTAAGGAGGGAGGGAGGTAGGAAAAGAGGAAGGAATGAAGGAAGGAAGAGAAGACAGGATGGAAATATGGAAGGAAGGAAGGAAGGAAGGAAAGGAGTGAGGCGGAAAAGAGGAAGGAAGGAAGGAGGGAAGGAAGGAAGGAAAGGAGTAAGGAGGGAGGGAGGTATGAAAAGAGGAAGGATTAAAGGAAGGAAGGAAAGGAGTAAGGAGGGAGGGAGGTAGGTAGGAAAAGAGGAATGAATGAAGGAAGGAAGGAAGGAAGGAAGGAAAGGGTAAGGAGGGAGGGAGGTATGAAAAGAGGAAGGAAGGAAGGAAAGTGGGCTGGATTGGACCATGGAGGCGATGGTGTACTTCCTGCTGTATGTGTCTTTCTGTCACACACAAAGCAACAAAATTGAGCCGTATGGCTGTAACGCTGTTGCCGGTATTTAAAAATGGCGGGTTTGATTCTTGTGTGGGAAGGCTCATGACTCTTCCAGTGACGACTCTTCTGACCAATCAGCGGCCGGCAGTCTGTTGACGTCACATTTTAGTATTGGCTCGGCTCACTTGGAACCTCAGCAGAGCAGGTACTAAAAAAGTACCAGGTACCAGGTACTATCCCTAGTGGAAATGCAAAAAAAAACTGAGTCGAGTCGAGTTGTGCTGGAACTGTGTTTTGGAAAAGCTCCATATATATGCTTCTTGAAGAACACAAATAAAGTAGTTTTAAAACCAAATAGGCTCAAATGTTGGTGTGTGTGTGTGTCTGTCTGTGTGTGTGTGTGTGTGTGTGTGTCTGTGTGTGTGTGTGTGTGTCTGTGTCTGTCTCAGGGTCATGTGATGGCCAAGAGGATATTTGACACGTACTCTCCCCACGAGGACGAAGCCATGATCCTTTTCCTCAACATGGTGACCCGAGGTCGTGTCCTCATCTTCACCATTAAGGTCAGTCAGTCGTTCATATAGAATAAAAACTACTACAAACACAGTAACACATACACACACACACACACACACACACACACACACACACACACACACACACACACACACACACACACACACACACACACAGTCTTGTTTTTGTCAGTTGTGGGTCCACCAGTTTTTTGGTCACTGGTGAGGTTAAGATTTAACATAGAGATCAGATAAAAACTACTTAAATAAAAGAGTTACTGTTATTGAGCGATGTCGACGTTCCAGTTCTCAGTGTTTTTGTTTGTGTTTGCATTTTCCCGTGAAGGACGAGGGCACGTTCCACCTGAAAGACGTCGCCAAGAACCTGCTGAAGGGTCTCGGCAGCCAGGTGTCCATCAACCTCAGCTGGAGAGACATGTGGACCCTGGTGGTGAAGAAAGGAGGTAAAGGAATAAACTTTCACTCCGTTAAATAGCCTCTTTTTTTATACACATAAAATTAATTTTCCTTCTCAAATTAGTTTAATCTCATATTCTAGTTTCATTTTAGTTACTGATGTTTTTATATCAAACTTTTGCTACAACTCCGACACAAAGGAAGTGAAAAGAAGCTTGTGTGTAATTCATTTTAAAGCTTTTTTGACGAACATTAATCAATGTTTACAAGAAATTCTCCACCTGTTCAGTCTGGCTTTTGATTAATTTATATTTTCATTATATTTGTTTTGATATTTTAAAATGTTCGACTTTTTTGTGTTTTATTTATGTTCTTTTTATCATTTTATAAATTTAAATCATCTGTTTCTTTTGGTCTTTTATTCCCTTTTTTAGTCCAGCTTCTATTCAACTTTATCTTTTATCTTTCATTTTTACCTTTTGTTTTATCTTTTTAATCTATTTTATCCTAGTTTTGTTTTATACTCTAACTTTTAATACACTTTATCTCTTATTTTCTCCTGTGTGCATTGGTCTCAGTTTTTTTTTCCTTCATAATTTGTTCTGTTTTTGCTCTCATTGTTTTTATTCATTTCTTTAAGTTGTCACTTGTTCTGTCTTGTTATCAGCTTGTCAGTCAGCTGTGCAGCACTTCAATCTCCTTTTAACCTGTATGAAAGCTGCTATAAAAATCAAATTTGATTGATTTAAAGTTGGCTTTCTCTGGCCGGTCTGTGTGTTTGTGTTTGTGTATCCAGGTCAGGTTTACGGAGAGAAACACTCCAAGTCTCCAGCTCTGTCCACATGGGGAGACCCGGTGCTGCTGAAAACTGAGGTGCAGCTCACAGCTTCTGAAGGTAAGATACATACTTCAATATCGCTTCATATCATAACCATATCCTCAAAAAAACATGCAGAACAATATGGGAATATGTCTTAAATTGGAGCTGCATGTGTCCCTTTTTTTCAGATTGTTGCTTTTTTGTTATATTTACTTCCAATAACTTTCTTCTCTCCTCCTGCAGAGGCGGAGTGCCACTGGGCCGACACGGAGCTCAACAGACGGAGGAAACTCTTCTGCAGCAAAGTGGAAGGATACGGCAGCATCTGCAGCTGCAAGGACCCGGCCCCCATCGAGTTCAACCCCGACCCCGTAAGACTCACAACAAGGACTCTTCACTTCACTGTTTCAGACCTTTTTCTTCTTCTTTTGCCACAGTTTGGGACGGAGAGAGAAAAGCCTGGAAGTCTGACTTAATAAGAGACACAGTTACAAGGCAAAAGCAGTGATTTTTTAATATTCCCATCTCAGTGTTGGGCACGTTACTTCAATGCCAAAGTAATTAATTACCAGGAAAAGTAACTATTATGTTGCTTTTTTAAAAATTGTTCAAATATGTCAAATTACTTGGCTGCCCGAATGAACAACAACTAGCCCAAAAGACGTTCAAAATTAAATTATGCTCAAGAAATGTACTAAAAAGAAGTAAATAATAAAATTGCACATGTAGCATATGTGCAGCAATTGAATTTTATTCCTCAAAAAGCAATAACAATGTTAACTTCTCTTAATATAACTCTATGAAAAATGTTACTGGAAATGAATAAATAATTAAATAAAAAGGTCGAAATGAATATAATAGTTGCTGAAATTAAACTACACAACATCAAACTAACAAACAGTCATTAATTTTAACTCATTTTAACTTTCTCTCTTTTCTTCCAGCTGCCCAATAATAACGTCCTCAGTGTCCCTGTTGCTGTCATCGCAGGAAACAGACCCAACTATCTCTACCGGTAAGATCTGGAGACTGATGATAAAACTCGGCAGTTATTTTCTTTTCCTGTTTTCGACAGTAATAATAGTTTTAAGGAGGAAAGGGAGGAAAGGGAGGAAAGGAAAGGAAGGACGGACGGAAGGAAGGAAAGGAAGGAAGGAGGAAAGGAAAGAAGGAATGGAAGCGAGGGAAGGAAGGAGGAAAGGAAAGATGGAAGGTAGGAGGGAGAAAGGAAGGAAGGAAGGGAGGAATGAAATAGAGAAGGAGGGAGGAAGGAAAGGAAGGAAGGAGGGAAGGACAGACGGAAGGAAAGAAGGAGGGAAGGACAGATGGAAGGAAGTAAGGAAGGAAGGAGGGAGGGAGGGAGGGAAGGAAGGAAGGAAGGAAGGAAGGAAGGGAGGAAGGGAGGAAAGAAAGAGAGAAGGAGGCAGGGAGGAAAGGAAGGAAGGAGGGAAGGACAGACAGAAGGAAGGAAGGGAGGAAAGAAGTAACAGTCAAAAGCAGAAACAGACCCAACTATCTCTACCGGTAAGATCTGGAGACTGATGATAAAACTCGGCCGTTATTTTCTTTTCCTGCTTTCGACAGTAATAATAGTTGTTTTTTTGCGGCTGTTTGGAGACATTTAATCCTTCTCTTTTTTTTGTGGCGTTTCAAGCATCTGACCTCTCACTACTTTTAGCTACAACAGCTCATTCACTCATAATGAAAATATGAAGATTTTAGTAAAAAAACTGGTCACTCTATCCATCAATTCCCTGCCACTTATTGAGTTTGTATCATGTTAATTGATTTATTATATATCCGGGAAGCTGCCGAGCACTGACAGAAATATGATAAATAAATGAATGATAATGGTTCTTATCGTTTCTGCAGGTTTTTCCTTCACTCTTTCAGCGGTAATGACCATGAAATCAGTGTTAAATTGTGTATTAAATAGTCTAAAAAAAAAGGGAAGGGGGGACGGAGGAAAGGAAGGAGGGAGAAAGGGAGGAAAGGAAGGAAAGGAAGGAGGAAAGGAAGGAAGGAAGGAATGTAAGGGAGGAATGAAAAGAAGGAAGGACGGAGGAAAGGGAAGAAAGGAGGGAGGAAGGGAGGAAAGGAAAGGGAGGAAGGAGGAAAGGAAAGAGGGAAGGTAGGAGGGAGGAAAGGAGAAAGGAAAAGAGGAAGGAAGGACAGAGGAAAGAAGGAAGGGAGGAATGAAATAGAGAAGGAGGGAGGGAGGAAGGAAAGGAAGGAAGGAAGGAAAGAGAACGAGGCAGGAAGGGAGGAAAGGAAGGAAGGAAAGGGAGGAAGGAGGAAAGGAAAGAAGAAAGGTAGGAGGGAGGAAGGAAGGAAGGACAGAGGAAAGAAGGAAGGGAGGAATGAAATAGAGAAGGAGGGAGGGAGGAAGGAAAGGAAGGAAGGAAGGAAAGAGAACGAGGCAGGGAGGAAAGGAAGGAAGGGAGGAAAGAAAGAGAGAAGGAGGAAAGGAAGGAAGGAAGGACAGACAGAAGGAAGGAAGGGAGGAAAGGAAAGGAAGGAAAGGGAGGAAGGAGGAAAGGAAAGAAGGAAGGTAGGAGGGAGGAAGGGAGAAAGGAAAAGAGGAAGGAAGGGCAGAGGAAAGAAGGAAGGGAGGAATGAAATAGAGAAGGAGGGAGGGAGGAAGGAAGGAAAGGAAGGAAGGAAGGAAAGAGAAGGAGGCAGGGAGGAAAGGAAGGAAGGGAGGAAAGAAAGAGAGAAGGAGGAAAGGAAGGAAGGACAGACAGACAGAAGGAAGGAAGGGAGGAAAGAAGGAACAGTCAAAAGCAGAAACCATGTGAAGCTTTACTTATTATTTTTATATAACATGGGGGGCGAAGACTTTTCAGAAATTGCTTTGAAAGGTTTATTACTTATAAATCAACCATAACATTTGTACGTGTGTGTTAATATTCTACCTATAAACTGCATTTCACTCTTACTCTCAAAGAAATGAAGACAAATGAGCCCCCCCCCCCCCATCCCTCCCCCTTCTCCACACACTAAATATTCTTATTAGTAAATCACTCGCTGCTTGACTTGACTTGACAGTTAATTTGTTTTTAAATTAACTGTACTGTTAAAAAAAAAAACAACCAACAACCTCAATTCATTAAGCTGCTGCAGGATGAATGAGGAAAGACGGCGACCCCTCCCCTAGAAATACACTCACTATTAATATGAAGGAAAATTACACGCACCTGTCCACCCCCTTGTTAAATTGGAACAAATCACACCGTCATGCATCAATACACAGTTAAAAAAAATAAATAATCATTTCACTCTTGTGCCTTTTTAAAATCACACTGAGGCTGGTTGTCGTCTGTTTTCAGGATGCTGAGGTCACTTCTCTCCGCGCATGGCGTCAACCCGCTGATGATCACAGTGTTCATCGATGGATACTATGAGGTATCAAAGTTTTTAATTCTTCTTTTGTGCTGATCATCACTTTAACTAAAGACTATAGCTGGGTGTTTAATCCACAGACTGTATAAAAGAAATGGACATAACATCCGTGACGTCACCCATTGGTTTGTGGACTGCTGCTTGGAAGCCAATAGTTACGAATCTAGGCAGCGCCATCTTGAAAATTTCAGGTGCATGCTGGGAAAAATAAAAACACGGATTCTACTTATATGGGCATGAGGCGGGGTCATGGGCGGAGCGGGGAGGTTGCTATGGTTGCGAGAGCTGGATCTCGAGGACATTGTGCAATCAACCTGTCAATCAGGATGTAGCCACGCCCCTAATGCATACCCTGCTTTATCGTCACATATAAAATCAGGGAGGCCAAAATGTCCCAAATGAACATCATACTGCATTGAAGAAGGCTTTAAACTAGCGATTGAGACCATAAACACATTTTGAAAACATTTACTGAGGTTAGAAATCAAGTGAGAAGTTGGTGAATTCTCCATTGACTTGTATATAGACGGTTGCCCCCTGGTGGCCTTTTGATAGAATGCAGCTCTAAGTTACTTCCTGGTTGGCCTCATTTCAGAGGACCAGAACTCCCCGCCTGGTTAAATCCCATCTCCAGTAATTTAAAAAAAAAAAGAGTATTTCAGGGCTGGCAGGTATTAAAAAGGTGTTGTTTTGGTGTTATATCAAATCTGAGCATCAAATCTCAGATGCTGGTATTCTTCTGATAGCTTGATTTAAACCACTTGACCACTCATCATATATTTGTGTGTGTGTGATTCAGGAGCCTATGGATGTCGTTGAGCTGTTTGGACTGAAGGGAGTCCAGCACACACCCATCAGCATCAAGAATGCCCGAGTGTCCCAGGTAAACAACGGCTGGCTCTACATCCATCCATCCATCCATCCATCCATCCATCCATCCATCCATCCTACCATCCTTCCATCCTTCCATCCATCCAATTCACACCAACCTGGATCAGATTTTCATTAATATATATGAAAAACTAGATTAGTAAAAAACCTGTTGAGTTCAATTAATGAAAGCAACTTCGATCTCTGCCAGTCTGCTTGTATTACTCCAATGTTTGTGTGTTTCCAATGTGTCTCTGCTTTCTGTCTGTCTGCAGCACTACAAGGCGAGTCTGACCGCAACCTTCAACCTTCACCCAGTGAGTATTTAACTCTTCTTATTTTACAAGCAGGGCTGGATTAAGACCACCAGAGGCCCCCGTTTCACTGCTAAAGCACTGTCTGTCTTCTGCTAGGTGACCATTTTTCCCCTTGCACTCATTGATACAACCTAACCACCAGTGCCTTGATGCCTTTTTAACCAATAACCAGCCAGTAAGAGATATATAAAACAGTCACTCATGAGGCAAGGCAGCTTTTTATTTATATAGAGCATTTCATACATAATGGCAACTCAACGTGCTTTACATAAAACAAACATTTAACAGTAAGAATTGGAAATAAAAAAACATTAAAACATGCAATTAACCCCCCCCCCACCCTAACCCACTAATAGTAATAAAAATATAAAAGATGTAAAAATAAATAAAAACAAAGTGCAGTAAAATAGAAAGAATAGAACATTAAATATAATGTTGCAGCATCAAATAATGATTTGCTTTAAAATCATTAACCTCTGTGTTGTCAAATTGACCCCGTCTGTTTTGACTCTTCCTTCCTTCCTTCCTTCCTTCCGTCTTTCCTTTCTCCCTCCTTCTCTCTTTCTTTCCTCTCTTCCCTCTTTCCTCTGTCCTTCCTTCCTCCCTTCCTCTTTTCCTTTCTCCCTCCCTCCCTCCCTTCCTCCTACCTTCCTCCTTTCCTTTACTTCCTCCCTTCTTTCTCTCCTTCCTCCCTCCCTTCCTTCTCTCCTTCCTTCCTACCTACCTCCTTCTCTCTTTCTTTCCTCTGTCCTTCCTTCCTCTTTTCCTTTCTCCCCCCCCAGCCCTCCCTCCTACCTTCCTTCCTTCCTACCTTACTCCTTTCCTTCTTCCTTCCTTCCTTCCTCCCTTCCTTCCTTCCGTCTATCCTTCCTTTTATGAGATTAGATAACGCTGCTGTCAGGTGGAAACCTCGTAACTCCATATTTCATTATGGACACATTTTAGGTTTCTAACAGCGACCATAATTATCGACATCAAGAGAAAGAGTCAAGCTGTGAACCCGAATATAAAAAAAGCACACTCATTATTTTTTTCTCACATGATTAAGGGCCCCTTTCTTCTCAAGGGCCCCTGGGTGCTTGCTCAGATTGCCCATATGGTAGATCGGGCCATGCTTACAAGTGTCAGATGTGTTCAATGTCATATTGAGCGGTTTGATTAATGCACTGCTTCTCCAGCCGAACCGTTCTCAGTATCAAACACACGGGCTTTAGCTGCACCTCGCTGCGTCCGCCTGCAGTGAAATCGGCGTTTCCACTGTAGCTGCAGTCCTGAGTTGACCGCTGCCAACTTGTATCGAACCCCCTCCTGCTGCTCCTGCTCCCCTGTGTCTGTGCTGCAGATCAGAGAGAAAAATCTGTGTCTGTGTTTTTCAGTGTTTTTGGAGCTTCTTAGTGAAACTCTGTAGGTTTGGACGTTTTAGTTTCTCTTCAGCGTTCCTGTTTGTACTTTCAGAAATCTTTTCAAAGCTTCAGCAACAACAACTTTATTAATAGTAGTATTAATTAAAAGGGTATTTACCTGTTTAGCCCTCCTGTTGTCCTCGTGTCAAGGGAGGAAGAAGGAAGGAAGGAAGGAAGGAAGGAAAGGCGGAAAGAAGGGAGGAAGAAGGAAGGAAAGGAGGAAGGTAGGGGGAGGAAAGAAGGAAGGGAGGAAGGTAGGGGAGGAAAGGAAGAAGGAAGGAAGGAAGGAAGGAAAGAAATGAATGAAGGAAGGAGGGAAGGAAGGAAAGAAGGGGAGAGGGAGGGAGGAAGGAAGGAAAGAAGGACAGAGGAAGGAAGGAAGGAAGGTAGGGGGAGGAAAGAAAGGGAGAAGGAGGGAGGTAGGAAGGAAGAGAGGAAGGAAAGGAAGGAAGGAAGGAAAAGAGGGAGGTGGGAGGAAAGAAGGAAAAGAGGGAGGAGGTAGGAAGGAAGGAAGGCAGGCAGGCAGGCAGGAAAGGAAAGAAGGAAGGGAGGTGAGAAGGAGGGATAGCGGAAGGACAGACAGAAGTTATAGTATAAGTTTTCCCTTGACAACAGTAAATGGGACGCTTTTATTGTGAAGGAGTTATGGCATTATTAAGTCTAATGAAGATGAGTTATGGAGATTAATTTATAAATTATACAGGGAGGAATAGAACAAGCAGCCACAGTGAGATGTTAGATTAAGAGCAAATTAAACTTCTTTTATCCTACAGTTGGAAAAACAGTCACAGCATGACGGCACAGCTGGAAAAATATGTAAAATATTAATAACTAGCAAGAGGCTGGCTTTAAGTAGCAGTTCTTATTGAGCTCATGAAAAGTAGCATTTTGAAAAAAGATAGATGGAAGGAGGGAGGAAGGAAGGAGAGAAGGATGGAAGGGAGGGATGGAGGGATGGAGGAAGAAGTAAGGAAAGGAGGGAGGAAGGAAGGAAGAAAGAAGGGAAGGAGGAAGGTAGGAAGGAAGGGAGGAAAGGAAAGGAAAGAAGGAAGGGATGAAAGAAAGGAAAGGAGGAAGGAAGGACAGAGGAAAGAAAGAGAGAAGGAGGTAGGGAGGAAGGACAGACGGAAGGGAGGAAGGAAAGGAAAAGGAGGAAGGTAGAAGGGAGGGGAGAGAGGGAGAGAGGAAAAGAGGAAGGAAGGAAGGAAGGGAGGACAGAGGAAAGAAAGAGAGAAGGAGGTAGGGAGGAAGGACAGACGGAAGGAAGGAAGGGAAGGAAAAGGAGGAAGGTAGGAGGGAGGGGAGAGAGGGAGAAGGGAAAAGAGGAAGGAAGGGAGGACAGAGGAAAGAAAGAGAGAAGGAGGTAGGGAGGAAGGACAGACGGAAGGAAGGAAGGGAAGGAAAAGGAGGAAGGTAGGAGGGAGGGGAGAGAGGGAGAAAGGAAAAGAGGAAGGAAGGAAGGGAGGACAGAGGAAAGAAAGAGAGAAGGAGGTAGGGAGGAAGGACAGACGGAAGGAAGGAAGGGAAGGAAAAGGAGGAAGGTAGGAGGGAGGGGAGAGAGGGAGAAAGGAAAAGAGGAAGGAAGGAAGGGAGGACAGAGGAAAGAAAGAGAGAAGGAGGTAGGGAGGAAGGACAGACGGAAGGAAGGAAAGGAAAAGGAGGAAGGTAGGAAGGAGGGAAGAAAGGGGAAAGGAAAAAAGGAAGGAAGGACAGAGGAAAGAAAGAGAAGGAGGTAGGGAGGAAGGACAGACAGACGGAAGGAAGGAAGGGAGGAAGGTAGGAGGGAGGGAGAGAGGGAGAAAGGAAAAGAGGAAAGAAAGAGAGAAGGAGGTAGGGAGGAAGGACAGACGGAAGGAAGGAAGGGAGGAAGGTAGGAGGGAGGGAGAGAGGGAGAAAGGAAAAGAGGAAGGAAGGAAGGGAGGACAGAGGAAAGAAAGAGAGAAGGAGGTAGGGAGGAAGGACAGACGCAAGGAAGGAAGGAAAGGAAAGGAGGAAGGTAGGAGGAAGGGGAGAGAGGGAGAAAGGAAAAGAGGAATGAAGGAAGGACAGAGGAAAGAGAGAGAAGGAGGTAGGGAGGAAGGACAGACAGACAGACGGAAGGGAGGAAGGTAGGAGGGAGGGAGAGAGGGAGAAAGGAAAAGAGGAAGGAAGGACAGAGGAAAGAAAGAGAGAAGGAGGTAGGGAGGGAGGAAGGACAGACAGACGGAAGGAAGGGAGGAAGGTAGGAGGGAGGGAGAGAGGGAGAAAGGAAAAGAGGAAGGAAGGACAGAGGAAAGAAAGAGAGAAGGAGGTAGGGAGGAAGGACAGACGGAAAGGAAAAGGAGGAAGGTAGGAGGGAGGGGAGAGAGGGAGAAAGGAAAAGAGGAAGGGAGGACAGAGGAAAGAAAGAGAGAAGGAGGTAGGGAGGAAGGACAGACAGATGGAAGGAAGGGAGGATGGTAGGAGGGAGGGGAGAGAGGGAGAAAGGAAAAGAGGAAGGAAGGAAGTGAGGACAGAGGAAAGAAAGAGAGAAGGAGGTAGGGAGGAAGGACAGACGGAAGGAAGGGAGGAAGGAAGGAAAGGAGGGAGGGAGAGAGGTAGGAATAGAGGAAGGAAGGACTGAGGAAAGAAAGAGAGAAGGAGGTAGGGAGGAAGGACAGACGCAAGGAAGGAAGGAAAGGAAAGGAGGAAGGTAGGAGGGAGGGAGAGAGGGAGAAAGGAAAAGAGGAAGGAAGGAAGGAAAGGAGGAGAGAAGGAAGGGAGGAAAGGAGTAAGGACGAAAAGAGGAAGGAAGGAAGGAAAGGAGTAAGGACGAAAAGAGGAAAGAATTAAGGAGAGAAAGTAGGAAGGAGGGAGGGAGGGAAAGAGGAAGGAAGTAAGGAGAGAAGGAAAGGAGTAAGGAGGGAAAGAAGGAAGGAAGGAAGAGATGGGGTCAATTTGACCCAGGGGGACGACACAAGGGTTAATTGGACATTCAATAAAATCCTGTTATTATGAAAATCATGTTCATGTTGTCTTTAATTATTTTATATATTATAATTCAATATAATATGTGTTTATTTTATTTTATTCATTTATTTATTTATTTTTCAGGAAGCCAGCTATGCCATCGTCCTCGAGGAAGATCTCGACATCTCCATCGATTTCTTCAGGTACGGCTGCTGCTCTCTGTTTCCTTCAATAAAATACACAATCACCACTAATTACTACTACTTCTTCCCTCCTTCCTCCCAATTCTTTCCTTCCTTCCTTCTTTCCTTTCCTCCTCCCTTCCTCCATCCTTTCCTTCCTTCCTTCTTTCTCCTCCCCTCCCTCCTTCTCTCTTTCTTTTCCTCTGTCCTTCTGTCCTACCTTGCTTCCTTCCTCCCTCCTTTCCTTCTTTCTTCCTCCTCCCTCCCTCCTTTCCTCCCTTTCTCCCTCCTTTCCTTCCTTCCCTCTTCCTTCCCTCTTCCTTCCTTCCTCCCTCCCTCCCTCCTTTCCCTTCTTTCCTCCCTTTCTCCCTCCTTTCCTTCCTTCCCTCTTCCTTCCTTCCTTCCTCCCTTCCTCTCTCCCTCCTTTCCTTCCTTCTTCCTCCCTCCTTTCCTTCTTTCTTCCTTCTTTCCTTTCCTCCCTTCCTTCCTCCCTTCCTTTCCTCCCTTCCTTCCTTCCTCCCTCCCTTCCTTTCCTCCCTTCCTTCCTTCCTCCCTTCCTCCCTTCCTTCCTTCCTTGACTCAAGGACAACAGGAGGGTTAAAAAACACAATACATCCCAAAAAGAGAAGTTTCATCAGTTCCCACAGTGGCCACTAGATGGCAGTATATATCCACAGTAATGAAGCTGCTCTCCTCTCTGTCAGAAACCTGCAGCCTTCCTTTGTTGGACAGGCGGCTTTGAACTGTGTTTGCTGCTG
>NC_070584.1:32593669-32611169 GCF_027409825.1 Scomber japonicus
GTTTCTATGACAGTTAACTGACTATCATTTGAGTTGTGACGTTTGAGTATATCATCTCAGGCTTTAGGAAACAAATCAATGAATCACCAAAATAATGGACCGGTTAATCAATGACGGAAATAATCATTACAGTTGCAGCCTTAGTTAACCCTCCTGTTGTCCTCGAGTTAAGGAAGGAAGGGAGGGAGGAAGGAAGGAAGGAAAGGAGGGAGAGAGGAAGGAAGGAAGGGAGGAAGAAGGAAGGAAGGGAGGGAAGGAAGGAAAGGAGGGAGGAAAGGAAAGAAGGAAGGGAGGAAGAAAGGAAAGGAAGGATGGAGGAAATAAGGAAGGAAGGTAGGAGGGAGGGAGGGAGGAAAGAAGGAAGGACGGAAGGGAGGAAGGAAGGAATGAAGGAAAGAAGGAACAATCAAAACAGACGGGGTCAATTTGACCCGGGAGGACGACAGGAAGGTTTAATACAGTGACTTGCTGCAGTTTCTATACCGATCTGTTGTATTGATTTGCAGAGAAGATCCAAATCAATCATAGTGCTGTCCAAAAGATAATGTCAGTATTCACACAACCTAATTATAGAAACTGCAGCTTGTCCGACCAACAGCCCCCAAAAAAACCAAAAGATAATCAGTTTATTATTATAAAATGGTACAAAAACTAGAAATATTCACCTTTTTAGGAACACTGATGTGGCTGGTTATACTTCTACTAATGTCGCTGTGTCTGTTTTTTGTTGCTCCTGCAGTTTTCTGAGTCAGACCGTCCACCTGTTGGATGAGGACGACAGCCTGTACTGCATCTCAGCCTGGAACGACCAGGTGAGTCCTTTTCCTCTGCATTTGTCTGTCTCTGATAGGCATGGGATGATAACCGTGTTCAAGGTATACCGCGATATGAAAAGTCACGATAACCGAAACCGCCAAATTTACTGTCGTACCGTTCCTAAAGTATGAGCTGTTTTTTAGTCTGGTCAAAGACAGGAAGTGCTGGTCAGAAATCCGTCCAGGTGGTGCAGCTGCAGCAGCGTAGAGTATCACGACCCCTCACACTGTCATTACAGATTCAGGTTAAATGAACATGTCTGTCTTAGCTGTAATCACAATACCATGAAACCGTGATATTTCTTCTTATGGTTATCATACCGCCAGAATCTCATACCGGCCCATGCCTAGTCTCTGTCCAGTTTCTTTCTTTTCCTTTCTCCTAAATGCAGCACTTATCTAGATCCATACCTGCCTACAACTTACAGGCTGTAGTCTGCAGGAAGAGTTTGGAGAGTCCTAACATTCATGCAGTGAGCTAAACCTGTAGTATTTTTTTTTTAAGTATATTTTTGGGGGCTTTTTTTGCCTTTTAATGTAAAGGTTTTAGTAGAGAGAGACAGGAAACTAGAAGCAGAGAGGGGGGAATGACACGCAGGATAAGACCGCTCGGTGAATCAGGGTTGCCTGCAGCGAGGACTATAGCCTCAACACATGGGGTGGGTGCTCTACCCACTGAGCTAAACACTGCCGAGCTAAACCTGTAGTATCACTTGTTTCATTGTTAATAATAGTAGTATTGAATATATGGCCAACAACTATTGATAAGTCTTCTAATTGATTGATTTACTGATTATTTTCCAGATTAATTGATAGATATATATGTGACTTGAAAAATGTCAGCAAACTATGAAAACAGACTTCTCAGAACTCCAGGTGATTTTTCAAAATGTCTTTCCGTCTGTCTAACAGCCCAAAACCAAAAAGATAATCAGTTTATCATTATAAAGTAAATTTGAAAACCAGAAAATCTTCACCTTTGGGGAAGCTGGAACAAGTGATTTTTTTTTTTTTTTGCCCTCTCTGCTGAAAAAGTTGCTAAAACGTTCTGACTAAATGTGAATTAGACTTCAGAGTAGTGCCAAAACCTTGCTTTACAGCCTGCTGTAACTGGTTGATCCAGATGTGTGTCTTTAGCTCGTAGCAGTTGTGTGACTGATATCTGAACATCTTCGATAGTTTAAAGATAGTAGAGTGACCTCAACAACAGAACATGAGGTACACTATCAGTTTTCTTTCGGCTTCAGGGTGTAATTTAAAATCATCTACAGGATCTGTTTCTCATATTCTGTTTTTAGGACCATTGCAAATTTGCATGTATCATTCACACTGGGAGGGAGGGAGGGAGGGAGGGGGGGGGGGGGGGGGAGGCAGGAAGGAAAGAAGGGAGGAAGGAAGGAAGGAAAGGAGAGAGGAAGGAAGGAAAGGAGGGTGGAAGGAAGGAAAAGAGGGGAAGGAAAGGAGGGAGGAAGGAAGGAAAAGAGGGAGGGAGGACGGAAAGGAGAGGAAGGAAGGAAAGGAGAGGAAGGAAGGAGGGAAAGGAGGGAGGGAGGGAGGGAGGGAGGAAGAAGGACGGAAAGGAGAGGAAAGACGGAAGGAGGGAAAGGAGGGAGGGAGGAAAGGAAAAGAAAAAGAAGGAAGGGAGGTAGGAAGGAAGGAAGCACAGAAGGAAGGAACAAAGGGGGATGAAGGAAGGAAGGGAGGAAAGAGAGAGGAAGGAAATAAAGAGAGGATGGGGGAATGAAGGAAGGAAGGAAGGAAGGAAAGGGAACAGTCAAAGCAGACAAGGTAAATTTGACCCGAAGGTTAATACTTAAATACTGCTTGTAATGTGTAATGTGTGTAATGTCCGATCTATCCGAACTATCAGTTTTCGTTCTACTTCAGGGTTGTAATTTAAGATCATCTACAGGATCAGTTTCTCATATTCTGTGTTTAGGACCATTGTAAATGTTCATGTATCATTCATACTGTTGCTGTTGTTGTTGTGTTGCAGGGCTACGAGCACACGGCAGAGGACCCGGCCCTCCTCTACAGAGTGGAGAGTATGCCCGGCCTCGGATGGGTGCTGAAAAAGAGCCTCTACAAGGACGAACTGGAGCCAAAATGGCCGACGCCTGAGAAGGTGCAGAATCTATCTTGTCTTTATTAACCCTCCTCTTGTCCTCGAGTCAAGGAAGGAAGGGAGGAAGGAAGGAAGGGAGGAAAGGAGGATTGAAGGAGGGAAGGAAGGAAGGCAGGCTTTCTTTGCTCCATCCTCCTTCTATACTTCGTTCTTCCCTTCCTTCTTCTCCACTTCCTTCCTTCCTCCCTTCTTCTTCACTTCCTTCCCTCCCTCCTTCCTTCCTTCCTTCCTTCCTTCCCTCCCTTCCTCCCTCCCTTCTTCTTCACTTCCTTCCCTCCCTCCTTAATCCTTTCCTCCCTTCATTCTTCTTCACTTCATACCTTCGTCCTTTCCTTCCTTCTCTCCTTACTCCCCCCCCTCCCTCCTTACTCCTGTCCTTCCTTCTTCCCTTCCTTCCTTCTTCCCTCCGGTCCTTCCTTCCCTCCCTCCTTACTCCTTTCCTTCCTTCCTTCCTTCCTTCCTCATTCCTTGACATGAGGACAACAGGAGGGTTAAATATGAAGAAACATGATTATCGTCCCTTTTAAATCAATGTTAGACTGAGTTTGTGTTTGTAGATGTGTTAAAGATGTTATAAAGTGTGTGTGTGTGTGTGTGTGTGTGTGTGTGTGTGTGTGTGTGTGTGTGTGTGTGTGTGTGTTAGCTGTGGGACTGGGACATGTGGATGCGAATGCCGGAGCAAAGGAAAGGCAGAGAGTGCATCATCCCCGATATTTCCCGCTCGTACCACTTTGGCATCATCGGCCTCAACATGAACGGCTACTTCCACGTAAGATCTGCAAGAAAAATGCTTGTTGAAGTTACCCGAACAACACAATTCAACGACACAATCATGAATGATAACATACTTCACTTCCTGTCTTTTGTTTCTCATCATCATGCAGGAGGTATATTTCAAGAAACACAAGTTCAACACTGTTCCCAACGTGCAGCTGAAGAATGTGGAAGGGTGCGTACGTTCACACCTTGCTCACTAGGGCTGCTCGATTATGGAAGGAAGGATGGAAGGATGGAAAGAAGGAAGGAAAGGGGGGAAGGAAGGATGGAAGGGGGGAAGGAAGATGAAAGGAAGGAAAGGAGGAAGGAAGGAAGGATGGAAGAGAGGAAGAAAGAAGGAAGGAGGGAAGGATGGAAAGAAGGAAGATGGAAGGAAGGAAGGAAAGGTGGAAGGAAGATGGAAGAGAGGAAGAAAGAAGGAAGGAGGGAAAGAAGGAAGGATGGAAGGAAAGGGGGAAGGAAGGATTGAAGGGAGGAGGGAAGGAACAGTCAAAACAGATGGGGTCAATTTGACCCAGGGGGACGACACAAAACTTTAGAAACACACAACACACAGCAGAAAATGAGCAGAGATATTAGAGCTGAGCTGGTTACCATGACGACAGTTCACACATCACTTCCTGGTTTTTAATAATTAGTCAGTAAACTCAGCATCGTCTGACGCAGGCTGGAAACTCTGCACTTTTATTTACAGTTAAAACATTTCGCCGTGTGTTTCAGCTTCTGTCAAACTAACGGAGCTGCGGCGGCTTCCTGTCTAAGCTTTTCAAAATAAAACCTTTGTAATTGAGCGCTATCTCATTATTATTAAAAATCGTTTCCCCTCGATTTTATTAGTTTTGAGATCATTTGAGATCATGTGCTGTTTTTCTTTAATTGTATGTGAGAAGTAAAACGGCAACACTGTGATTGACTATCTGTGTTCTTCTTTTTCTCCCTCATAGCTTAAAGAAAGACGCTTATGAGGTGGATATTCAAAACCTGCTGAAGTGAGTGAGATTGATGAAAGTCACTGAATTATGGTGAAAAACTACAAAAATGGATGGATGGAAGATTTGTTTGTTTCTTAACTGTGAAACTGTGTGTGATCTCAGGGAGGCGGAGGTGCTGGACCACACTAAGAACCCATGTGAGGACTCGTTCCTGCCTGATTCTGAGGGGAAAACCTACGTCATGTTCATTAAGATGGAGACGGAGACGGACACATCGACCTGGACCGAGCTCGCCAAGGTAAACAGTCACAGCAGGAGCTCTGGTTGTTGTAGGTTTTTTTTTTAAATCGTACTCATGTTTCTCTCTCTGTATCTTCTCCTCAGTGCCTCCATGTTTGGGACCTGGATGTGCGAGGATACCACAAAGGTCTGTGGCGGCTCTTCAGGAAAAGGAATCATGTCTTGGTGGTGGCCGTCCCGATCTCCCCGTACTCGTGAGTAAAGCTTCAGTTAAAACTAGGGCTGTTAAACGATTAATTTTTTTAATCGAGATTAATCGCAGAATTTCCATAGTGTTTCGCGATTAATGGCGTTTTGAATTGCATGTTTAAAATCCTGTTATTTTACATTTCAAGGCAGTTTTAAGCCCATAATGTAAAGCATTTCTTACCAGAGTGTCTTAACTGGGAATCAATCACGGCTCTGCTGCGACTCCCACACTCCAAAATGGTCCTTTGGTGGAGCTGAGGCTGGCTTGGCTGCACCTCCACGTACTCCGGTGGTAGTTAAACTCCGTTTGACACAGGTTGCATTTTACTTTTGACTTGTCAACTGAAGCGTCTGGAAGTGTTTTAAAGTTAAACAAGTCGTTCAAAAGTCCAGTAGCTCTCTTACTTTCCATCAGCGCGGTAGGTTTACTGCAGGAGGCCACTTCAAAGCATAGCGCTACAGCTAGAGGAGCCGTCTACGGGGGAGTAGAATGGGGGGGAAGTTGCATTAATCTAATCGCGATTAACGCGTTAACGCTGACAGCCCTAGTTAGAACCTAACGTGCTCTCAAAGCCACAAAAGTTTGCATGGATGTCCGAATCCAGCCTGGAATTTATGAGCAAGACACATCTGCCTGCTCTTATAATTACCTATGTGTGCCGCCTTGTTCTGTATTGTTCTCTATAAAAACTATGATAGCCATCTCTGGTGATAAACAGAACAAATATATAAGTATCTGCCTCTTTTTTTTAACCTAATCCCTCTTCTTATCTACTTTGTCTTTGTCCGTCAGTGTGAAGAAACCAGCGAACATCACTCCGATTCACTTAGATCCTCCGCCCAAAGAAGAGGGAGCACCAGTGGAGCAGCTGTAGACACACACACACACACACACACACACACAGAAACACACTTCAACCAGCCCAGGCCTTAACACTACTTCTTCTTCTTCTCCTCCTCTGAAAACAACCACTAATAATCCAGCCTGGGACCCGCAGCTACAAAAAAAAACTTCTCCTTGAACTCATACGTGATGAGAGAGGATCGTTTTTTAAGGTTTTTGGAGCGTTAATGAAAGAGAGGGATTAACACTTACACTGCACTACTACTACTAAATCCGTCCCGTGACCCAATATGAGGAGGAACATCGATGATACTATGTTTTAAAAACAACCGAAAGTTTGCTGCTGTTTCCGACGACTGAAAACTGAAAAACTCTTCTTTTTTGCTGTTGCCGTGACAACCGTGGGATGATGTTTTTATTCCCCTTCAATTAAGACTGAAGAACGGTACGACTGACAAAAACACACTCACCACAGTTTAGCCTGTTTTTTTTGTTTTTTTTTAAACTACTGAGTGCTTTGTCCATCTTGTATATACGTTATAACTTATTTATTTTATATCAATCAAAAAAAAAAAGAGTTTAGTTTTTTTGTTTTTGCCTCTTTTTTTTCTTCTTTCTTCTTCTTCTTAAAAAAAAATCCACTTTTATCAAAATCAATGCATTTTTTTAAGAGCCTAACGTTTACAGTACAGATAATGAAATAATAATAATGTATATACATGACTATATATATTTTTTGATGATAAAAAAAAAAGAAAAGGAAATTTAAAAGGGTCCCCCATATTTTTCAGCATTAGGTATCGAGATCGAGTTTGAGTGAAAGTGAAAGAGATGATAAGAAAAAACAAAACAGCCCTGTGTTACCAACGTCACATAGAAGACAGACAGATATATTTAAAGGGTCATTCTGTATTTTATAACTTTTAAACAGCTGCCATCTTTAACCTGAAGAGTGCAGCAGTGTTAACGTTGTGTAAGTCAATGTGTGAGGACGGTTGATGTTCTTCTGCTACATGCTACATGCTACATTTCACTCGAGAGCTTCCTCCATAATTTGGGTTTAGTTAGTGGTGAAGTTGCACCCTAGAGGGCACAATTAAATACGATCCAGGAAGTCACAAATGAATGCATTTAAGGATTTATCAGAGGTAAAAACACCATGCAGGAAAGTCATGTTAATATTTAAATGATTATCCCAACATAACAGTTAATTATATCATCTCTTTATTATGAGATAAGAAGAAAATCTCATAATTATCTATCTGTAATTATACAATCTGGATCTCATAAATCAGAAAAAACGTCTATTTTTATAGTTTTTTCTATTTTATAGGTTTTTTTTTTTTTTAGTGTGCTTCCATACAACTGAGATCAAACACTAAAATCACACTATAAACTGGATTATTCCACAACCCCTGCCTTCCTCTTTTCCTTCCTTCTTCCTCCCCCCTCCCTCTTTTCCTTCCTTCTTTCCTCCCTTCCTTCCTTTCGTCTGTCCTTCCTTCCTCCTTCTCTTTTTCTTTCCTCCCCCCTACCTTCCCGCTCCCTCCCTCCCTCCTTTCCTTCCTTCTTCCTCCTTTCCTTCCTTCTTCCTTCCCTCCCTCCCTCCCTCCTTTCCTTCCTTCTTCCTCCTTTCCTTCCTTCTTCCTTCCCTCCCTCCCTCCCTCCTTTCCTTCCTTCTTTCCTCCATTCCTTCCTTTCGTCTGTCCTTCCTTCCTCCTTCTCTTTTTCTTTCCTCCCCTCTACCTTCTCCCTTCCTTCCTCTTTTCCTTTCTCCCTCCCTCCTTCCCTCCCTCCCTCCCTCCTTTCCTTCCTTCTTCCTCCTTTCCTTCCTTCTTCCCTCCCTCCGTCCCTCCCTCCTTTCCTTCCTTCTTCCTCTTTTCCTTCCTTCTTCCTTCCTTCTTTCCTCCCTTCCTTCTTTCCTCTCTCCCTCCTTCTCTTTCTTTCCTCCCCCCTTCCTTCCTCCTTTCCTTTCCTTTCTTCCTCCCTCCCTCCCTCCTTTCCTGCCTTCTTCCTCCTTTCCCTCCTCCTTCCTTCCTTCTTTCCTCCCTTCCTTCTTTCCTCTCTCCCTCCTTCTCTTTCTTTCCTCCCCCCTTCCTTCCTCTTTTCCTTTCTCCCTCCCTCCCTCCTACCATCCTTCCTTCTTTCCTCCCTTCCTTCCTTCCTCTTTTCCCTTCTCTCTCCCTCCCTCCTACCATTCTTCCTTTCTTCTTTCCTTTCTTCCTCCCTCCCCTTCCTCCCTCCCTCCCCCCTTTCCTTCCTCCTTTCCTCCCTTCCTTCCTTGGACTCGAGGACAACAGGAGGGTTAACATCAGAGAGTCATCATCATCACCTTCTTCATCTCAGCAGATTTAAACACTGTACCGACTAAATGAATGAGAGCAAAGTGTGTCATATTATTTTAAATGCAGCTCAGTGTCAGTATTTAGACTTTATTTGTGGATTTGTGTGATTTTCTTTTCTTTCTTTTTTCTTTTTTTCTCCCCCTCCTTCTCTCCATTAGATCAGATAATCCTATCAGAGAGAAAACGCTTACTCAGCAGTATTACAGCCGGGCGTTTTGAGTCCATGTGTGTCGTGGGAATTTCAATTTGAGTGCAAAATGAATGGAGAAGTAGAATCAGCCCCATTTTTATTCTCTACTTCTTCATTTTACTCTCGTTTCTTTCTCTCTTTTTTTTTGATTGTGTGTTTTTTGTTTTTTTTGCAGTGTTATGTGTGTTAACCCTCGTGTCGTCCTCCCAGGTCTTATTCCTGTTCTTACTCCATCCCCCTTTTTTCCCTCCTTCTTCCTTTTTCTCCCTTCCTTCCTTCTTTCCTCCCTCCCTCCCTCCCTCCTTTTCTTTCTTTCCTCTGTCCTTCTTTCCTACCTTCCTTCCTTCCTTCTTTCCTTCCCCCCTTCTTCCTTCCCTCCTTCCTTCCTCCCTCCTTTCCTTCCTTCTTTCATTTCCTCCTTTCCTTCCTCCCTTCCTTCCTAATTTCCTCCCTCCCTCCCTCCTTCTCTCTTTCTTTCCTCCCTCCTTTCCTTCCTCCCTTCCTCCCTCCTTTCCTTCCTTCCATCCTTATTCCTTCCTCCCTTCCTTCCTTCTTTCCTTCCTCCCTCCTTTCCTTCCTTCTTTCCTTTCCTTTCCTCCCTTCTTCCTTCCCTCCTCCCTCCTTTCCTTCCTCCCTTCCTCCCTCCTTTTCTTTCCTCCCTTCTTCCTTCCCTCCTCCCTCCCTTCCTCCCTCCTTTCCTTCCTTCTTCCTTCCCCCCTCCCTTCCTTCCTTCTTTGACTCGAGGACAACAGGAGGGTTAAAAAGCTTAAATCATCATCTCAGCTTCACAGTTGATTTTGGTTTTAAATGTTACACAGATTAAAAATATACTGGAGGTACGTTGATGCTGTACGAGTATGAGACGATGAGTTTGAAATGCAGTTTGACGAGTTTGACATGTGTATGAATTCCTTTTATCTTTTATCATGGGAATGAATAAAGATGTTTTTTACAGAGATTTCATAGTGGTGCTTCTTTTGACCCTGTCTTATTCTTCTTTCCTCCCTTCCTTCCGTCTGTACTTCCTCCATCCCCCTTTTTTCCCCTCCTTCTTTCCTTCCCTCCTTCCTTCTTTCCTTTCCTCCCTTCTTCCTTCCTCCTTTCCTTCCTCCCTCCCTCCCTCTTTCCTCTGTCCTTCTTTCCTTCCTTCCTTCTTTCCTTTCCTTTCCTTCCTTCCTTCCTTCCTCCTTTGCTTCCTTCTTTCCTCCCTCCCTCCCTCCTCTCTTTCTTTCCTCTGTCCTTCTTTCCTACCTTCCTTCCTTCTTTCCTTTCCTTTCCTTTCCTTTCCTTCCTTCCTTCTTCCCTCCTTTCCTTCCTTCTTTCCTTTCCTCCCTTCTTCCTTCCCTCCTTCCTTCCTTCTTTCCTCCCTCCCTCCCTCCTTCTCTCTTTCCTTCCTTCTTTCCACCCTCCCTCCCTCCTTCTCTCTTTCCTTCCTTCTTTCCACCCTCCCTCCCTCCTCTCTTTCTTTCCTCTGTCCTTCTTTCCTACCTTCCTTCCTTCCTTCTTTTCTCCCTCCTTCTCTCTTTCTTTCCTCTGTCCTTCTTTCCTACCTTCCTTTCTTCCTTCTTTCCTCCTTTCCTTCCTTCTTTCCTTTCCTCCCTTCCTTCCTTCTTTCCTCCCTCCCTCCCTCCTTCTCTTTCTTTCCTCTGTCCTTCTTTCCTTTCCTTTCCTTCCTTCCTTCCTTCCTTCCTTCCTCCTTTCCTTCCTTCTTTTCTCCCTCCCTCCCTCCTTCTCTCTTTCTTTCCTCTGTCCTTCTTTCCTACCTTCCTTCTTTCCTTTCCTTTCCCTTCCTCCCTTCCTTCCTCCCTCCCTCCCTCCGTCCCTCCTAATCTTTCTTTCCTCTGTCCTTCTTTCCTACCTTCCTTCCTTCCCTCCTCCAAATGCAGTTTGACGAGTTTGACATGTGTATGAATTCCTTTTATCTTTTATCATGGGAATGAATAAAGATGTTTTTTACAGAGATTTCATAGTGGTGCTTCTTCTCTTCTCTCTCTCTCTCTCGTGTTGAGGCTTCACTTTACTTTTTTTTTCCGCATGTGTGTTATTTAAATAATTCATAGATGGATATATTATTAGTGCATATTATTCATGGAATAAACTTAGAGCTGTTGTTATTCTTAGCTCAGATCTTTGTACCTGTGTGGCCTCGTGCTGCCTTGCAGATTTCCCCGGAGAGCTTCGGGGGCCAACAGTGAAGAGGAGGAAAGGTACGCAGCGAGGGGGAAATATATGCAAATCCTCGGGGCTCTGCTGTGGGTTTCTCCATCCACTGCGGTTGACCAAGGACAAATGTGGCTTCTTTTTTTTTTTTTATGCTCTGACTTTCATAACCTGTGATGTAATAAATCAGGGAGGAGGAGGAAGAGGAGGAGGATGTGGCTCTTCATCAGCAGCATCTAATTGTTGGAGAAAGTTTCAGATGTTCTAAATCAGAGGTGTCAAACTCATTTTCATTCAAGGGCCACATACAGACCAATTTGATCTCATGTGGGCCGGATCGTTTAAAAAGATGGAGGGAAGGAAGGAAAGACAGACAAAATGAAAGAGGGAAGAAAGGAAGGAAGGAAAGACAGACAAAAGGAAAGAGGGAAGAAAGGTAGAATGGAAGGACAGATGGAAGGAAGGAAAGACAGACCCTCCTGTTGTCCTCAGGTCAAGGAAGAAAGGGAGGAAGGAAAGACGGAAGGAAGGAAGTAAAGAGAGAAGGAAGGAAGGAGGGAGGGAGGAAAGAAAGAAGGAAGGAAGTGAGGAAAGAAGTATGGAAGGAGGAGGGAGCAAAGAAAGAGTGAAGGAGGAGAAGAATGAAGGAAAGAAGGAACGAGCGAGGGCTCCCCGCTCCGCCTCATGCCCATATAAGTAGAATCCATGTTTTTATTTTTCCCAGCATGCACCTGAAATTTTCAAGATGGCCGCTGCCTAGATTCGATACTATCGGCTTCTGAGCAGCAGTCCACAAACCAATGGGTGACGTCACGGAAGTTACGTCCATTTCTTTTATACAGTCTATGGGTTTTTCCCAGTTTGACCCCCTCATCCCCCCCCCCCCCCCCCACCCAAATGGACTGAGACTTATACACCGGTATTTATGGTAATTGGTATCGATTTATTTCAGTCGATACATTAAAAGGTATTGAGTATCGATATCCTGGACTGGGAGCTGTGGAGCTGAATTCCCCGTCTGGGTAATAAATAAAGATATCTGAATCTGAGCTCCGGCAAATTCAGAAAGCTTTATTATCTCAACTGGGAATAAAAGTGATTGCCGTCTTTATCCTCAGTCTGACACGCGCTCGCTGGTTTGTGTCTGCAGGTGAATGTTTGCATCAGGTCTAATTAAGACGGACGTTCAGCTCAGGTTTCACTCATGACTGACTGAATCTAATGCTACGGTAATTGTGTGTGTTGTGTCTGAGTGACAGTCGCGCCGGGTCATGTAGCTTTTTTTTTTTTTCTTTCTTTTCCACATGAAGGGTTTGTTTCGGTATTCACACACACACACACACACACACACACACACACACACATAGAGACTAATACGATTGAGCGACTTCTGACTGACAGACACAAATGACTGGGTTTGGAGCTTGAGCTTCTGTTGATAGACGTTTGTGTGTGTGTGTGTGTGTGTGTGAGTGTGTGTGTGTGTGTGTGTGTGTGTGTGTGTGTGTGTGTGTGTGTGTGTAGGCACGCGTCGCCCTTTTAAATGTCATTTTTGACCCATTGAGCATTCTGATGAGCTCCGAGCTCGGAGGCTGATGTCTAAGATGTAGATGGAATATTGATTTTGTGTGTGTGTGTGTGTGTGTGTGTGTGTGTGTGTGAGAGCTGTTATTGTTAAACATGGACCTTGGCAGCACAGAGATGATGACAGATTCAACTCTAAATACCTTGCAGCTGTATAATTGGATGCATTTTCTCTCTCTTCATGTCAACAAGTGTTTTTTTTTTCCACCATGACACGTGACACTAGCAAGCGTGTTAATACAAATAATGTGTTTTTTTTTAAGTATATTTTTTGGGCTTTTTATGCCTTTAATGTTCAGGACAGTGTAGAGAGACAGGAAACAGGAGGCAGAGAGAGGGGAATGACACGCAGGATAAGACCGCTCGGCTCGGGATTCGAACCGGGGTCACCTGCAACGAGGACTATAGCCTCAACACAAGGGGCGGGTGCGCTACCCGCTGAGCTATGCTCAACCCCACAAATAATGTGTTTTTATGTGTTTTTATGTGTTAATACAACACTTTAAAAGACTATTTGAAAGGATGAAATAAAAGTAAATACCTTAAATTCTCAAATAAAGGCTGATAATCATCTAATTTGCAGCTCTGATTAACACAACTACTGTTTTAATTCTTGGTTCTCTTTCTTTAAATCACTTCCTGTATTCACACACAGGCACTTTGAATATAAGAAACAATAATTTACTGATATAATTCCTCCTATCTGAATCTTTTAGCTCAATTTTTGTTGCAGAATGACTGAAAATCTACACAGCAAATCATATTTAAGGTAAGAGAAGCTCATGTTAAATGTTGATGTCATTATATAACACGAAATATATACTGTACAGCTCACCTTTGTTATATTTATAGAAAGTGTCCTGAGAGGTATTATTGTAAGCATTTGTATTATTATACATCTGACATCACCACCATTGTGTCTCTCTCTCTTTCTCTCTCTCTATAATACTTTCAAATTCAAATAAGCTTTATTAGCTCTCTCTCTCTCTCTCTCTCTCTCTCTCTCTCATATTTCTCTCTCATGTCACTTTTGTCCTCTCTCGTCCGTCAGGCAGAACAAAAGGAAGAAAAGCGTGTGTGTGCTGGTTCAGGTTTTGTGATAAAAACAGTAATTGAAGAGCAACAGATAACCTGCAGCACAGCCGAACAATGAACCCGCCTCTGCCTCGCATTGTCTGGCCTTTTATTGGTCAATATTTACTCGTCCTGCTGCCACAATGCAGGTAATCTTCAAGGGCAGGAGAGATGGAGCATTAATGAATAATACACACAGGACAAAAGATGAAGTGGACTCTGCGTCTCCCTCTCACACACGGCCGGTCGGTCGGAGAGGAGAAACAGGCTGTAAATAAGCAAAAGGTTCATATTAGGAGTAAAAACACAGACACACTGAGGCTTTATGGACAAAAGAAAAACATCTCATTAGAAAAAGAAAAATTACTGATTCGGGTTTTCTTCTAAAAGATATCTTCAATATTTCTCCTCGATTATTCACTGATATTGTAAGTTTTCATTTCAAGTTTGATGATGAATGTAATGTAATGCATGATTATTATTATTATTATTATTATAGTGGTTGCTGCTGCATAACCCTCAAATTGTTCAAATTAGCTCCTGTAAATCTGTAACCTTTATTATTTAAACACACACAACAAACAGGAAGCAACATTTGCATTAATTCAGAGTCAGGTTTCTGTCTATTTGATGAATGTAAGTCCAATTTTGGCTCCGTTTTGGTCTCAACCAACTCTTGAGAATACTAAAAAAGCTACGTAGAATTGCAGAGTTGATGATAATTCTCCTTATTTGATCGTTTTATTATTTATAAAAACAAATATTACAGCAGAAAGCATTGAATAGTCTCTTGTGTAGAAATATTTTATTGACAAATATGAAACATTTACACTTTTTAGGTGTTAATAAGATCACAGAAAGTAATATTAGAATATAAATCATTACTTCACAGTAAATTTAGATATTTCCCTGAATGAAAAAGAGAAGAAGAGAGAAAGAGAGAGGACAGGAACAAAATGTTAGTAGATAAAAAACTAAATCATGATGTTTTTCCTGAAGGAGTCTCAGCTGATTCTGTTGTCCAGGTGACAGAAGAGGTACATCGCTACGATCATAGCAGCAATCTGTGGAAACAAAATAATTCACATTAAAATAAAACAGCGTGTAGACGTGAAGCTGAGACTCTTAAATTGACGGTGAGACATTTCACTGCATTTGCATCTGAAGCATTGCTTGATTTAAACATGTAATAAATATATTAAAGTCTGTGTAAAGTCAATTCAATGATTTACTTCTAAACATATTATACATGTTGGAAAATGGTTCAGAAAAGGTGAAAAGGCTGATAATTATGCAGTACTGAATTGTGGAGATAAAGCCTTAAACTGTTTCTCACCCTCTTCCTGATTTTTCTGAGCGTGCAAAAAAAGGGGTACTCTGTGACGTAGTGGCGTTACATTGGTCCCTCCCCTACTATATAAGACAGAGTGTCCGCTCTCCTCAGTGGTTAACCTGCCTAGTGGCGAGTTATTGCTACTACATCTAACACTACTACCAATAGAGTCTACAGTTAGCCAGTTAGCCGAGTTAGCCGCCGAGCTAGCAGCTGAGTTAGCCGCCGAGCTAGCAGCTGAGCTAGCAGCAGAAAGCTCTCAGACGTAGCGTCCATGTTTCTGGTAGAGGTGGTGACTTTGATTGACAGGTGACACTTGGTAGGGGGCGGGGCTTCAGCGTTTGGCAGCAGAGAAAGAGGCTGATTTTTACACAACTTTGAAGCCTAATTTCATATATTTGGCGATTTTTATAATCATTCAAATTTGGCAGGGTGGTTAACAACACACTTTTCTGCGGTATGTCAAACTCAGAACACATATTTATTCTGACTTTACACAGACTTTAAATATGTTGAGCTACTGCTGTTGGCTCTCCGTGTAAACATCTAAACTCTACAAGTTAAGGTCATGGATAGCAGAACAGGTGGACACATGCAGACACTGAAGGCAAAAGAGAAATGTTCTCATTATTATTATTATTCTTATTATTTTCATGTCATTTTACCTCTAAGACACCGATTCCTGCGGCGATGCCTCCCACGATGTTAGCGTGCTCTTTGAGGGTCTCCAGGATGTCTTTAAAACAGCCCTGAGGAGGAAAACAACTTCATATGAATATTAATTACATATCTACCATGTTTGCACTCTTCTGTTGGATGTCAGCATAAATAAAGTATGGCTGCATAAAACCAATATTACTGTCAATTAATCATGTAAAAGAAAAGTTTTGAAGAGTTTCACCACTATAAATATGATGATTTCTTAAATCTTAATACTAGGTGACTAAGTAGACTCATTATTAATATTTAAACTGCCCATCTATGTTTAGATTATTATCTTAATTTGGCTAAAAGTATATTATAGTATATTATATAAGCATATTGTGACAATGGTTCCTTATGATAAGCAGAAAAAAAGTCCACACACTGCAGCTTTAACCCTCCTGTTGTCCTCGAGTCAAGGAAGGAAGGAAGGAAGGAAGGAGAGAAAGAGAGAGGCAGGGAGGAAGGACAGATGAAAGGAAGGGAGGGAGGAAGGAAGGAAAAGAGGAAGGAAGGAAAGAAGGATAGAAGAAAAAAGGAAGGGAGTAAGGTAGGCAGGAAGGAAGGAAGGAAGGAAGGAAGGAGGGAGGGAGGGAGGGAAGGAGGGAAGGGAGGAAGGAAGGACAAGAGGAAGGAAGGAAATAACGATAGAAGAAAAAAGGAAGGGAGTAAGGTAGGCAGGAAGGAAGGAAAGAAGGAGGGAGGAAGGAAAGAAGGAGAGAGGGAGGGAGGAAGGAAGGAAGGAAGGAGGGAAGGAGTAAAGAAGGAGGGAGGAAGGAAGGAAGGACAGAAGGAAGGAAGGGAGGAAAGAAGGAAAAGGGAGTACGACACGAAGATAAATAGAATATCACCAGTGACGTTTCAAGTCTTCTTCAGACTAGTCTTTGTGTTTGCATTTTACCAAAAAGTGTTTCTATTATTTTGTCCATCCCATAATATCAGTTGAAGTACACTAAACAGACACTCCTTTTCTGCCTAAACTTTATATATATATATTTAAATATATTCTGTACATGATACTTGGTGCATGTCTCTGATTCTTCCATGTTACCTTGTTTAGATTATTATCTTAATTTGGCTAAAAGTATAGGAAAGAAGGACAGAGGAAAGAAGGGAGGAAGGGACAGAGGAAAGAAGGAAGGAAGGAAGGAGGGAAGGAAGGAAAGAAAGAGAGAAGGAGGTAGGGAGGGAGGAAGGACAGACGAAAGGAAGGGAGGGAGGGAGGGAGGGAGGAGGAAGGAAAGAAGGAAGGAGGGACGGAGAAAAGAAAAAAAAGAAGGAAGGAAGGAAAGGAGGAAGGAAGGAACATCAGTCAGTAATAATAATTATAAATCTGCCCATTTATTCTTCAAAAAGGGGGCAGAACAAATGAAATGAACATTTTTATCTTTTTTTTCTCAGCGATGTTAAACTCTGGAAGGAAGGAAGGAAGGAAGGAAGGAAGGAACAGTCAAAACAGATGCAGTCAATTTGACCTGGGAGGAAATTAATGCAGGACAATACAACCAACAGTCCTGCAATCAATTATATTTCTTAAAAGTTACCAGCAAGCTATACTGAGCTGATACTCGGTTCATGTCTCTGATTCTTCCATGTTACCTTGACGGCGCTGCGCTGTGCTTCGTTGGGACTGCAGGGGGTGCTGTTGGTCCAGCAGCAGACGGGCGGCAGGCTGCCTCCGTTCTCCTTCTCAAACTTAGAGCCAACAAAGTCCGTGTAGTTGGTGAAACCGCAACACTTCATCTGGGAACGGAGGAAAATACACGATGATGATCACACAGCAGGAAAAACACTTGATGAGAGAGTTTTATGAATAGTAATAATGAAGTCGTTAATAAAAATAAAAGCCTCATTCAGAGTTCAGGATTTCACTTTTTCTCTTTTGTGCTTTTAATTCACAGCAGATTGAAGTTTGAAGTGTTTCATTTACAGACTGCGTGCAAAGAAAGTCTTTAACCGCTGAATACTGTGAGAAATAAAAGAAACTCGACATTGTTTCTACGGCTTTGAGATTTATAAATATTACTTTAGATGCTTTGAGCTCTATGAATTGAATTCCTTTCACCTTAAACAAATAAAAGTGAAACCATTTGCTTGGTTTGTTAAAAAAAATCAATTAGAAAGATGTTT
>NC_070584.1:32618669-32627982 GCF_027409825.1 Scomber japonicus
CATCTTACACACATACACACATACACACACACACACACACACACACACACACACACACACACAATAAAAATCTTCAGGTTCGTGAGTTATTGATCGCATGATGCTACTTCGCCACATTACCGTTTTTTAAAATAATTATCAATATCTTTTTTTACAGCCTCTGTAGTGACTCACCGGCTGCTAATTGGTTATTGTTCTTAAGAGGAAAAGCAATAAAGGGAGAGAAAGCTCATTAGAGTCGCTTTGTTATGAGAAAGGACACACACACACACACACACACACACACACACACACACACACACACACACACACACACACACACACACACACACACACACACACACACACACACACGAATAGAAATGCCAGAATATTGAAGAAAAGTTGCAAGAAGGTCTTTACGTTTTAGCTGATATCACCCCTTTTCATGCATAGCGGTCAGATGATGGATTTATGTTATTATAATGTCATTTGAAGAAAGAAAATTAAGCTAAACTAGGGCTGTCAGCGTTAACTTGTAAATCGCAATTAGATTAATGCAAACCCGTAGCTAGCTGTAGCGCTATGCTTTGAAGTGGCCTCCTGCAGTAAACCTACCGCGCTGATGGAAAGTAAGAGAGCTACTGGACTTTTGAACGGCTTGTTTAACTTTAAAACACTTCCAGACGCTTCAGTTGACAAGTCAAAAGTAAAATGCAACCTGTGTCAAACGGAGTTTAACTACCACCGGAGTACGTGGAGTTTGAGTTAGCACCTCAACGCTAAACACCCAGGTGCAGCCAAGCCAGCCTCAGCTCCACCAAAGGACCATTTTGGAGTCTGGGAGTCGCAGCAGAGCCGTGATTGATTCCCAGTTAAGACACTCTGGTAAGAAATGCTTTACATTATGGGCTTAAAAACTGCCTTCAAATGTAAAATAACAGGATTTTAAACATGCAATTCAAAACGCGATTAATCGTGATTAACTATGGAAATTCTGCGATTAATCTCGATTAAAAAAATTAATCATTTCACAGCCCTAGTTCAAATATAATTTTTCATGCCTAAAGAGAAATAAAAACCAACTCCTGACTGAGGTTATCGTAATTCATGCATGAAAGAGTTAAAAAGTCAATAGTAAAACATATATTTTATAGCATGTGTGATATGTTTCCTTCCACCAGTTTTATTTGGATTTTCAGTTTGCAAATGATTTAAAGTTGGAGAAACAATGAAATAAAAATGCCACAATGTGCAAAGCAAAAAGACGTGAGTGAGTGAATAAATGATGAGGTACATGAATAATGTGCCTGAAATGTCAGTGAAGAGCTGAAAGCATCAGATCTGTGCGGAGACATGAGGAGACTGTATAACGTAGCAAACAGCAATGTCATATTTCCATCCAAGTTTCAAGATTTTCCATCGATTGAGCTTCGACTGCCGCTCTTTTAATGACATCATCTCATTGTGTCTTTTTCTTCTGCAGTAGTTTAATGGCACAAACTGGAAATTTAGCGCCACCTATTGGTTTAACTTGACAAACCAACTCCTATGCTGTGTCCCATTTATCTCTGTAGTAGTAGTGGTGTGTACTGAATGTATTTATACCTCTACTGCTGCTGTAGAGGTATAAATACATTCAGCACACACTACTACTACTACAGAGATAAATGGTACAGTCAGTCTACAGTCTACAGTTAGCTGAGTTAGCCGCAGAGCTAACCGCCGAGTTAGCCGCAGAGCTAGCCGCCGAGTTAGCCACAGAGCTAGCCACCGAGTTAGCTGCAGAACTAGCCGCCGGGCTAACATCCGAGTTATCTGTCGAGCTAGCAGCTGAGTTAGCAGCAGAAAGCTCTCAGACGTAGCCATGTTTCTGGTAGAGGTGGTGACTTTGATTGACAGGTGACACTTGGTAGGGGTTCAAATTTGGCAGGGTGGTTATATCAAACTCAGAACACATATTTATTCTTACTTTACACGGACTTTAAGGTCGGGGGTTGGTGAGGATCATCCGACTTCCAGGAGTGTTCCAGTTGAAATGTGGACAACTGAAATGCACCACTAATATTCACGAAACGGAAGTGCATAGAAATGTGCATAAATTCATTTTCTCTGTTGTGAAATGTGCAATGCATTTAGATAGAAATGTTGCTAGTGAGTATGTACAATGATGCATTTTATGTATTGTCATTATCGATTAATCAATTCATCGTTCGGTCTATAAAACGGCAGAATGTGCTCTACTATGTCTCGCTTTATCCAACACCAAAAGATATTGAGTTTACTGTAAAAAAAAACCCAGAAACTATTCACATTTAAGCATTTTTGTCTTTAAAATATGACTTAAAATATGAAGAATTAATTTTCCATTCAACCGATCACCAAGCAGATTGTGATGTGAATGAACTGTGTTATTGCTATCTTGTGTATAAAAGGTCAGATATTGATCTTAATGACATTTCCTGAATAAATAAAACTTAACTGACCAGAACAATGGGCTGAAGGAAACCACAGAGTCTGGTGATATTATTACGACTGACATCACCCCCCTCGGCCCCCCATTGATAACCCAAATGTATTGATTAATGATGAAGCAGATGTAATTGAGTTTAATCACCCTAAAGCTAATCTTTCCTCTTCCTGATGGGGGGGGGGGGGGGGGGGATTAAAGCAAACAGTAATCTGTATTGGATTACTACAAAAAAACCTCTTCCCTTAAGTAGACACGGACGGCGGCTTGATTCATTAAACGTAAGCATCACACATCTATTCCATTAATCTGCTCTGAGGTCCATATCAGCCCCCCAGTAATAAATCTCCAACCCTTGGTCACTTCCGAATCACTTGGAGGAGAAAGAACAACCATGACCACTGACGGCCTCTCATAATGCCTGCTGGAATTGCTTATTAAATCTCAGTTATTTCGACCACCTGAAGGTTATTGGCTCTTTGGTTTAGATGAGCTGAGGAAGGCCCCCCCCCCCCCCCCCCGGCGGCCAAAAGGCAGATTTATGCTACAGATAAGTAGAACAGAATAGATTTATTAGTCTCCTTTCATTGTCTATGCCTCCTGTCTCTTACTTACCGACGCAGACGCCTATATATATGCATATTGGATGTATATTGCCCATATTCATTATTCCAATGCTATTGTGTTTACTGTCTCTTATCAAAAAAAGCAAGGAGATGGACAGCTGCTCTCACACGGTAGTCATATCCGTGATGGAACTGGACGATGATGTCCTTTTGTGATTGTGATGAACAGATGATGCTAAAGCTAACAAACAGTGCGTTAAATTGACTCTAAATCGTATCTGGGATCTGTTTAAAGGAGACAAATCTGTGAGTTATGTCTCGCATTTCATTGAGCTTCAGACAATAGCTGACACACACCTCTCTCTCTGTGTGTGTGTCTCTCTCTCTCTCTCTCTCTCTCTCTCTCTCTCTCTCTCTCTCTCTCTCTCTCTCTCTCTCTGTGTCTCTCGCTCTCTCTCTCTCTCTGTCGCTCTCTCTCTCTCTCTCTCGCTCTCTCTCTCTCTCTCTCTCTCTCTCTCTGTGTCTCTCGCTCTCTCTCTCTCTCTCTGTGTCTCTCGCTCTCTCTCTCTCTGTCGCTCTCTCTCTCTCTCTCTCCCTGTCGCTCTCTCTCTCTCTCTCTCTCTCTATGGCTCTCTCTCTCTCTCTCTCCCTCCTCCCTCTCTCTCTCTCCCCTACACAACGGCACGCTCGCTGTTGTTGATTTGCTTCCCGCCAGATGCCGTTTACATCGCTCGTCTTGGTCAGCGCTGCTTTTGTAAATGACAGGCGAGGGATGGGGTAGATTTATTCCGACAAAACCGCCTCAGCAGCAGCAGCAGCTCGGCCTCCAAGGACACACACACACACACACCACACACACACACACACACACACACACACACACACACACATTCACAGCTTGGAGAACAGAGAGATTTAACATGAAAAAGAAAGAGAGAAGTTTAAGGCAGGTCTGCACACTGCAAAAAAAGACTTCACCTCATGATTTCTGTCTGTTGCTGAGTCTTCAAACTGAATAAACTGAATCATATCGACTTAAAACATAGATACGATCTGGATCAATTGGGTCAAAATAATCTGATTCATTGCAATTTTTTTTTAGAAATTTGACTCCAGTTTCCATCTTGTGGTCCAGGTTGTAAAGTGGGACTCTTCATTTTTACAGTTTATATTGAGCTTTTTTGTGTTAAAGTTTAGTTTTCATCAAACCTCACACAGAAAAACTGAGAGAAAAATGTTATTAATCCAGTATAACAGTACTCTGAGGCCTGAAAGTTATTTTCTGTGATAATAAATTGATAACTAAGTGTATGAAAAAGGTGAAAAATGACACTCATGATTTCCTGAAGCCCATATTCACAACAGATGACTTGTTTTGTTTGACCAACAGCCAAAAAAATATGAAGATGTTGTTTTACTATCATGAAATTATCACAATTTTTGCTTTAAACATTGCAAGGGATTAATTGTCAAAATTGTCGCCTATATATTTTCGGACAGTTGCCCAATTAATCAATCAATGAACTAATCATTTTGACTCTAGAGTAAGTCCATGTAAAGTGGGGCTCAAACTTTTCCCCAGAAGAGATTCATTATCAGTGTTTCTGTTTGAAATCATGATTTTTTCCATTTGACGTTGGTGCAATTTGAACATGGATATCACATTAATATGGATGAAGAGCACATAAACGTACATTTTATGGTATAAATAAGGTTTTCCAAATCACACAATCATGTTAATGTTGGTTAATAGTTGATGTTTGGTTTAGTTTATATAGAAAAAACGACTTGGTTTAAGTCAGGGAAGGATTGTAGATTTGGTTAACCTTCCTGTCATCCTCCCGGGTCAAAATGACCCGTCTGTTTTGACTGTTCCTTCCTTCCTTCCTTCCTTCCTTCCTTCCTTCCTTCCTTCCTTCCTTCCTTCCTTCCTTCCTTCCTTCCTTCCTTCCTTCCTTCCTCTCTCCTTCTCTCTTTCCTTCCTCCATTCCCCTTACTTCCTTCCTTCTGTCCTTCCTTCCCCCTACCTTCCTCTCTTTGTTCTTCTCTTTCCTCCCTTCCTTCTTTCCTTCCTCCATCGCCCTTTCTTCTTTCCTTCTTTCCTCCCTCCCTCCTACCTTCCTTCCTTCCTTCCTCCGTCCTTCCTTCCTCCCTGCCTTCTTTCCTTTACTCCCTTCCTTCCTTCTTTCCTTTACTCCTTTCCTTCCCTCCTTCCTCCCTCCCTCCCTCCCTTCTTCCTCCCTTCCTTCCTTGACTCTAACACAATAGGAGGGTTAAAATAAATGTATATTGGCTGTTGGTAGAAGAACAGATGTATTTGTGTATTCATTATACACCATATTTTCCCTCGTGGGACTCGTGTGCTGTGTGTAATATCTTCCTGTGTAACTGCATGCTATGTTGATCTGTCATAAACTTGATTGAAATGCCTTAATAAGGTTGTTTTTATTGGTAAAAGTCTATTTTCTGTACTGTGTATGTTAATATGAGCTCATAACGACTGCAGCAAATGCCTTTGTGACAACACAATTGCACCCACATCATAAAAAAAAAAAAAAAATCTCTGTGATGTAACACACTAACGAGCATTTAGCTTTAGTATTTTCGGGGAAGCTTATTATCATAAAGTTGGCTGTGGGAGATTTACAGTAATATCACTGTTGTTACCAGAATAAACGGCTGGTTGGAGCCATAAGTGGCAATTTGTACCGAGTTCATTACACAATGCAAGAGAGAGTTCACAGCTGCTACATACACCGCACAGCCACTAGGGGCATCGTAGCATAAAGATACTGGATGGAGCTTCAGGCGTTTCAACATTAGACTAATTCAGCTGTTTTTCAGGTGAGAACAGTGTCAGATATTTCTTGCAGCGTGCGGCGGCGGCTGCTGCAGCTGCATCTCGTTTACCAGCAACACACACACACACACAAACAAATGAAATTCCCAAGCAGTGCCGGAGTCCGTTCTCCTCCGCTCATCAGCTCCTCCCTGCAGATGGATGTGTGTTAGATTACCTCCCTCGCTCCTGGGGGCTCAGATACCTCCACTGATTGGATAAAAAACTCCACTTTCTAGTTTCTTTATTAGGATCCCGGTCTTCACTAACCTCCTTTTTACATAGCTCATTTGAAATCCTTGTAATTATTATACGTGGAACTAAATGGAAATGGAGCACGTGTGTGTGTGTGCATGTGTGCGTGTGTGTGTGCGAGGGGGACACATATGTAAATAGGCTGTTTTGCATATAAAATGCTTTAGCTTCAATATTCCAGAGTAATAAATTGCTCAAAGTGAGTGACAGTGCACACGGCCCCGGGCTATCCTGGAGTCATTAAGTAGCCGAATGTAGTGAGGCGGACATAAAGGCAGTAATTCAATGATGGCCGCCGCTATGATGGAGAATTTACATGGAGATAAAATCCAGAGAGTGGGACGAAGAGGTGAGAGGGTGAAAGAGAAAGACAGAGAGGGACGAGAAGAATTAACAGACAAAGGAAAAGGGAGTGGAGAGGAGCAGAGGGGGGGGGGGGGAGTGTGATGAGGAGTGAGTGGATATAAATTAAAAAAAAAAAACAAAGAGAGAGAGGAAGAGGTGAAGTGGAGAACTTACAAATGAAGAGTAGGCCAGAGCCACGACTCCGGCTGCCACTTCAGCGATGAATATGATGAGGACGATGGAGAAGAACTGCAGGGAGGGAAGAAGAGGAGACAAGTTTTTATTCATGAAGTAATAATAATAATAATAATATTCATTCAATGACTAATAACAGCGATTTGAGTCTCTGGAGAGTAGTTCTGTGTAAAGCAGAAAATAAACAGCCTTACTATGTACAAATGTCGAGGATGTGGTTTTTAAAACTAACTAGTGAAGCTCTGTAAATAGAAGAGCGTTACTGCACATGCTCAGTAGCGATCGCCTTACACAGAACTATTCTCCAGAGCAGAGTCAAAATCATTTTCATTCAAGGGCCACATACAGACCAATTTGATCTCATGTGGGCCGGATTGTTAAAAAGATGGAAGGAAGGAAAGAGAAAAGGAATGAGGGAAGAAAGGTAGGAAGGACAGGCAGAAGGAAGGAAGGGAGGATGGAAGGAAGGAAGGAAGGAATGAAGGAAGGAAGGAAATAAGAAGGGAAGGAAATAAGAAGGGAAGGAAGGAAGGAAAGACAGACAAAAGGAAGGTAGGAAGGATAGAGGAACAAAGGAAGGAAGGAAAAAAGGGAAGGTAGGGAGGAAGGACAGATGAAAGGAAAGCAGAAGTGAAGGAAGGAAAGACAGACAAAAGGAAGGAGGGAAGAAAGGTAGGAAGGACAGACAGAAGGATGAAAGGGAGGGAGGACAGATGGAGGAAGGAAGGAACGAAGACAGGAAGGAAAGACAGACAAAAGGAAGGAAGGAAGGAAATAAGAAGGGAAGGAAGGAAAGACAGACAAAAGGAAGGAGGGAAGAAAGGGAGGAAGGACAGACAGACGGAAGAAAGGGAGGAAGGACAGATGGAAGAAACGAAGAAAGGAAAAAAGGAAGGTAGGTAGGAAGGACAGATGGAAGGAAGAAAGGGAGGAAGGACAAAAGGAACAAAGAAAGGAAAAAAAGGGAGGTAAGTAGGAAGGACAGATGGAAGGAAGGACAGAAGGAAGGAAGGACAGAAGGAAAGACAGACAAAAGGAAGGAGGGAAGAAAGGTAGGAAGGACAGACAGACGGAAGAAAGGGAGGGAGGACAGATGGAGGAAGGAAGGAACGAAGACAGGAAGGAAAGACAGACAAAAGGAAGGAAGGAAGGAAATAAGAAGGGAAGGAAGGAAAGACAGACAAAAGGAAGGAGGGAAGAAAGGTAGGAAGGACAGACAGACGGAAAAAAGGAGGAAGGACAGATGGAAGAAACGAAGAAAGGAAAAAAGGAAGGTAGGTAGGAAGGACAGACAGACGGAAGAAATGGAGGAAGGACAGATGGAAGAAACGAAGAAAGGAAAAAAGGAAGGTAAGTAGAAGGACAGATGGAAGGAAGAAAGGGAGGAAGGACAAAAGGAACAAAGAAAGGAAAAAAAGGGAGGTAAGTAGGAAGGACAGATGGAAGGAAGGACAGAAGGAAAGACAGACAAAAGGAAGGAGGGAAGAAAGGGAGGAAGGACAGACAGACGGAAGAAAGGGAGAGGAAGGACAGATGGAAGGAACGAAGAAAGGAAAAAAGGGAGGTAAGTAGGAAGGACAGAAGGAAGGAAGAAAGGAAGGAACAAAGGAAGAAACAAAGGAAGGTAGGAAGGACAAATGTAAGGAAGGAAAAGAACAGTGGGGGCAAGAGTTAGAAAGCGGGCCGGATTGCACCCCTCGGCGATTTGACCCATTTATTACATTTGAGAGCTGTGAAAGTGATTTATACATGTTTTCAATTAGCTGGACTTTTCCTAATGCAACACAGAGGATATAAAAAATGGAAATAAAATGCATCATTCAAACCTATTGTGTTCTTTATATTCTCCTTTAAATGGAAAGAATACAGTCTGACAGCTTCACTGAGGTTTAATCCAACATTGATTAATGACCAACGGGGAGTTTATGAATGTGAATTGGTGTTAGAGATTAATTATGAGTCAGAATATGAACAATATGTTAAAGGGTTAATTGCTTTAGTTTTAGAAACACAAGCAGTGAGATGATGATCTTTAAACTACTTTATATGGATGTAAAACCTGAAAGCTACAAAAATAATCTCCAAGTTGTGATAAAATGGGAAGTTTCATATTTTAAAATCTAACAATAGACCAAAAAATGAGTTTAATCTTTGTGTCGTCCTCCCGGGTCAAATTGACCCCGTCTGTTTTGACTGTTCCTTCCTTCCTTCCCTCCTTCATTCCTTCCCTCCTTCATTCCTTTCTTCCCTTCCTTCCTTCCCTCCTTCCTTTCCTTTCCCTTCCTTTCCTTTCCTTCCTTCCTTCCTTCATTCCTTCCTTTCCTTTCCTTTCCTCCCTTCATTCCTCCCTTCCTTCCTCCCTCCTTTCCTTCTTTCCATCCTTCCTTCCTTCCTCCCTTCCTCCCTTCCTTCCTTCCTTCCTTCCTTCTTTCCTTCCTTCCTTCTTTCCTTCCCTCCTTCCTTTCTTTATTCATTCCTTCCCTCCTCCCTTCCTTCTTTCCACCGCATTACCTTCCTTCTTTCCTCTGTCCTTCCTTCCTTCCTTCCTTTCCCCCTTCCTCCTTTCCTTCTTTCCATCCTTCCTTCCTTCCTCCCTTCCTTCCTTCCTTCCTTCCTCCCTTCCTCTTTTCCTTTCTCCCTCCTTCCATCCTTCCTTCCTCCCTT